>NC_048224.1:127304764-127392932 GCF_002007445.2 Ailuropoda melanoleuca | reverse complement strand
GGTGTTCTTTACCTCGATTAGGCTCAATTCTCTTCTCTAGAAGAAACTTCCTTTCCACCATTCCCCACCATCCCAGACATTTTTCCTGATTGTTTCTTCTCTGAGGCAAGGGTTTCAAACTTTAGCAAGCATCAGAATCCCCCGGAGGGCTTACTGTGGCACAAACAGCTACGCACCATCCCTAGAATTTCTGATTCAGCGAGTCTGGGTAATTTACATTTCTAACAGGTTCCTGGGTGATGGTGAAGCTGTTGGTTTGGGGACCACACTTTGGGAGAACCACTGTCCTAAGGCCCCATCTGAAATGGGCTGGAGAAATATGTCCTCCTTGAGGGAGCTGTTTTCACTGCCAGCTTCCTATAGGGGCAAGTTTGGAGGCATGAGAGCTACGTTATAGTCACAGGCTTTTTAAAACCAGACTTCAGTTTATTTAGCAAGATAATTCCCACAGATACTTACCAGATTCCTCATCTATTTGCTTCCAGTAAATCCCATGTATGAATTACCATATTAATTCTCCCTCGGGTAGAATTCTCTGATGCGTAGCTTTGCTTTCTGCTCCCCACCTCCCGTGGTTGACTCTCTCAGTACAATGACAGATATCTTGAGGCTATGTCATCAAATAACCTTGAGTTGGAAAGAAATAACCTAAATGCGATCTTTGCCACAGGGACTAATCCCTTCGTGTAACTAAGAACCCCTATTGAACCTTTGCGGTTCAAAGTCTTTTTTATGCTAACTTTTCAAAAAAAGATTTATTTATTTTAGAAAAAGAAAGAGGGAGCAGGGGAAGGGAAGAGGGAGAGAATCTCAAACAGACCCACACTAAGCTATGAGCCCAACTTGGGACTTGAGCTNAAATGCGATCTTTGCCACAGGGACTAATCCCTTCGTGTAACTAAGAACCCCTATTGAACCTTTGCAGTTCAAAGTCTTTTTTATGCTAACTTTTCAAAAAAAAGATTTATTTATTTTAGAAAAAGAAAGAGGGAGTAGGGGAAGGGAAGAGGGAGAGAATCTCAAACAGACCCACACTAAGCTATGAGCCCAACTTGGGACTTGAGCTCACGACTCATGAGATCACGACCTGAGCCAAAACCGAGAGTCAGACACTTAACCAACTGAGCCACCCTGGCAGCCCTCATTTGGACTTTTAATACTGGTTTAGAGTGCAGAAGGAGTTTTGCCAAGGCGAAGTTTCTNTCACGACTCATGAAATCATGACCTGAGCCAAAACCGAGAGTCAGACACTTAACCAACTGAGCCACCCTGGCAGCCCTCATTTGGACTTTTAATACTGGTTTAGAGTGCAGAAGGAGTTTTGCCAAGGCGAAGTTTCTGGACTCTCTCCATAATTTTCCATCTCTGCTCTGAGCCAACCCCTCCTTGCTGGGACTCATCTTCTTTCTTACGCTTTGATATAAGCAGTGACTAGAAACCAACACACTAGCATTTCCAGCTCCTTCCAACTACTGCTTGCAGATCTATACGTCTACTAGGCACCAGGTACGCTTTCAAAACAACAGCAGGCAAAGCTTTATGCTACCACAGAATGGAGCTCTCCATATTTCTGTCTTGCTTTATTATGTTCCTTGCTGCCTCCTACCCACCTATTATGTCAATGCTACAAATGCTACAATTTGTTAAGGGGGCTTCCCATTTCAAGATACCGATTTCCATACTGATGAGGGTAACGCTAGCTGATGAAACAAAATAGCTCCCAAATGTAGTGGTTAATACTACGCGGGTCCTTTTCTTGCTCAAGTGACTGCCCAACATAGGTGTTCCTGGCTGGCAGGCTATGTACCTGCATGGAGGGATTCATTTGTTCCCTCCATCTGCGGCTTCACCAAATCCCAGTATCCCAGAGTCCTCGCATCTTTGTGGAGGAGGGAAAAGAGAAGGCACGTGCATCTCCTCTTAGTGCCACATCACGTCTACACGTATTCCATGGTCAAGAGCGGGTCATGGCTCCATCTTTGTGCAAACATGAATTAACTGCTGACTGAACAGCTACTTCCCCACAATAACTCTCCTCAGAAAGGGGAGGGGGCATGGGGTAGGGGAGGCAGCAGGCAGTCCGCTTTCCTTGCCACGAATATGAAAGAGAATACAGTAGAGCTTTAGAAGGCGAAGGAGTCTGTCTTTAAAAATCTGAAAAGGGAAGGATTTTCAAACAAGTCACCAAAGTGACAAACCATAAATAAATGGATAAATTCAACCACATAAAAAATGAAGAGTTTCTATTCATCAAAACGCACCGTAAAGAGAGCAAAAGACAAGTCTCAAATGCATTGAAAGGCTGTCTTGGAAGATATTTGCTATAGAAACAGCTGACCCTACATATCCAGAATACACAAAAAAGTCCTTACAAGTGAATAAAAGAGAGAATTCAGTAGAAACAATAAGTAAAAATACATAGAGAGCTATTGCCCAGAAGTAGCATGAATGGCCGACAGATATGTGGAAAACTGTTTGAACTTGTCGGAATTCAGGGAAATGCAAAATTGGACAGCTGAGAGCTACCATTTCACATCCAGCAGATTGGCTAAGTGTTTAAAGGTTGGACAACGCAAAGTATCAGCGAGGAGATGGAGTGAAGTGAATTCTTGCAGTATTATTAGGAAAAAACACTCACATGCTAATTTGCAAAAAAATATTGCCATTGCCTCATAAGCGTGGGGGGGGTCCTTGATTTCTCATTATTCAAAAGTAAACTGTGTGCATGTGTGTGTGTATGTGTGAGAGAGAGAGAAGAGAGAGAGATCTATTTCACAATATAAACGTTTAACACAGTACTCTTGAAAATACGATGGAAGAATTTTGGAAAAGATGGTGGTCACACCTCAGTTACCTTGGACACATTTGTGACTCCTACTGCCTCTCCCGCCAGCCTACCATTTAGAAGCGGCCCTTTCCTCTATCACTGGATAAGCAATGGCTAGCAGCTTCTCAGATCGACGGGAAAAGCCAGCCTGAACAAATCCACCCCAGCATTTCAGTCCTCTGAGTCCCGGGGAACAAGGAAGGAGAGAGCCGAGCAATGAAATCCTTTCCATCCCAACGTGCAGCCCTCTGCAGGAACCTCACGGAGGAAGCACACCTTCTGTTTATGTCAGAGGGGTTAATTAAGAAGAGTTGGTGTCATTTCCAATAATTACTAGGGATCAAATTTTACAGAAGGCGCACTGAGGGCCTGGAGGCCCTAGAAAAATAAATCTGCCTCTGACCACACAGCCACAGATGGTACCTCTCAGCACAGATTTTCCAAATCACCTTGGCTCTTTGAAAGCCGAGCATGAGCATAGCCTGCGTCCCACCTCGTGGGCTGGACTTGAAAACAGGAAGGAGGGCCCCACAAAATGCCATATGGCTGTACTCGGTGGCCTTAAAGACGGACACGATTCATTTTCCATTTCGCAGAGGCGTGGATGTTAAAGCTTCTTCTCTGGTAGCCAGGATGTAAGGACAGAAATAGGCTCTTCCCTGTCAACGTTCAAGCTGAAATAACCAATTCTTGTAATAAACTATCAAATGCAGTCCAAAAGAGGCAGAATTTTACACGGCCCTGCACTGGGGAGCCCAGGAAAAGAGGGTGGAAAAAATAAACTGGAAGTTTGCGCCTGTCTTTGTGGAGCGTGAGGTGAAGCCATTCTAGAATTTCCCTCTCTCCGAAGGCGCTCCCCAAACCACGTCAAATACTACAATGACCGCAAGGCAGGTTCTCCTTTATCCCCCCTCAGGCGAAATTTTGCTCCCTAATTGCACATTACTATGTCTCCCACGCCAGAAACAAAACCACCACTAGAGGGCATAGAAAACCTTATTAGAAATAAAAGTGCCTCAGAGAAAACCCTCACTCTGAAAAAATGAAAAGCTTAAAATGCTATCTTAGCCAAAGACAGCTGGGAAAGGCGAAGTGAGGATGCGTTTTAAAAATACAATCTCTTTCTATAAAAATACGATCCTCCTTTTGGAATATGAATTAAATAGACAAAATTAGGCGCATTTCCGTGGGCGCATTTTCCCACTGATGTGGAACAATTTCTAACCTACCTTGCAATGTAGATTAGCTTGTAGATATCAGTGGTTTTCATCCAGAAAGTGGCTATTAAACATTACAGTACTATTGGTTTACAAAAGCAACGCTTTCCTAATTCATTGTGCTTGGGTGCTTCCAGGGGACCCCTGAAGCAGAAGGGGTCTAGTGCATGGAGATTTTGGGGGGGAAACAGTAGGAATCTGATTGTGCGCTGAACTCGCTGGGATATGAAGCGATGATCATTGAACTAGCTAATCCTTCCTCCGGTTGGTTTAGGGTCCTTGTTTGCATTGATGCTGGTGGGAGTGGTTGGAGGTGATGCAGCTGTTCATCTTGGGTCTGTGGGTCTCTCTCCAGAATGTAAGAAATGCATATCAGGTTTGGAATCCTGCTTTGCAATAAGAATGAACTGCTAAGTCATGCTATGGCTTCATGTGCCAACTACATTCCTTCTGTGTCTGCTGAAGTAGAAAGCATCCCAAGGTTGCCGAAATCAGTGTGAGCTACAAGCAAACTCTTATTAAGTATTGATGCATCAGAAGACGAGGATGTGTCCCAAGGCTGTACCTGCCTGGCGAAGAGTGGGGCAGAGAGTGTGGGCTGGAGAGGAGATGCTGAGGGAAGGTTGGTTTCTTCCAACAGATAATAATTTGTTTTTAATCTGCAGGGAAATGGAAGTCAAAGGAGAAATTGTCAAGGAAGAATAAAAAGTTATCTTGTGAGTTATTTGGTTACATGGAGCTGTGGCAGCATGGAAAGGAAAAAGAGAATGAAAAATGAAACAAAAGGAGATAACACGTTACAACAGAGCATATGTCGATGATATTTCAACATGGAGACAGCTCTTATCTTTTGTTTTTAGGGATGGAAACATGGATGAAGCGAGAAGCAGCTTTTGGAAGACACTCTCATCTCTAGTGAAAGGTACGGTTTCCAGACCAAAGAATTCAGTGGGATCTCATCTAAAATTCCCTTGAGTGTCAGAAGCATTCCGAGTGAGCAGAATTTTGTGGATTAAGTTTTCTTCTGAAAAGGCAGTCCTTGTGCTTACGTCGTTACTGTGTGCTCAGCTTGGCATGTACAATACTGGAGACATTGCAAATCAGAGTTAAAAGGAACCACCATGGGGCGCCTGAGTGGCACAGTGGTTAAGCGTCTGCCTTCGGCTGAGGGCATGATCCCAGCGTTCTGGGATGGAGCCCTACATCAGGCTCCTCTGCTAGGAGCCTGCTTCTTCCTTTCCCTCTCCCCCTGCTGTGTTCCCTCTCTTGCTGGCTGTCTCTGTCAAATAAATAAATAAAATCTTAAAAAAAAAAAAAAGAGGAACCATCAGACCATAAAATAATGATGATGGTAATGATTATGATGATGACAGCAAATTTTTTAGAGTGCTTGGTTGTAAGCACTTTACATATATTAACTCATTTAGTCCTTACAACAACCCTACAAATTAGAAATTACTATTATTATCCCCATTTTAGAGATGGCACTGAAGCACAGAGAGATGAGGGAACTTGCCAAAGGTCATGGGAGTAATAAACAGTATGAATGAATTCAGGCATTTTGCTTACCATGTTTATTTGAGCATTGGCTTGAAATTTTCTAGTCATTTCTTTCAGAGAATTCTTTAGATGTTAAGGAGGTTTCAAAAACCATAAAACAATGCCACTCTTTTCACAGATATTTTCTGCTTTGCTCAATATAGTTATCTTTCAGAAATATGCATTATTTGTGTTCACATATGATAGGTTTATTGTCATTTTTAAGTTAATAAATAAATTTAAAACTTTTTCAGCTTTAATATCTAGTGTCACATTGATAGATATAATCCATGTGAATCAGAGCTCTTTGAAGTCCTCAGTACTTTTTATGAGTGAGAGTGGTCCTGGCTTCTGCTTNTTTAAAGATTTTATTTATTTATTCGACAAAGATACAGACAGCCAGCGAGAGAGGGAACACAAGCAGGGGAGTGGGAGAGGAAGAAGCAGGCTCCTAGCAGAGGAGCCTGATGTGGGGCTCGATCCCATAACGCCGGGATCACGCCCTGAGCCGAAGGCAGACGCTTAACCGCTGTGCCACTCAGGCGCCCCTATTGTCATTTTTAAGTTAATAAATAAATTTAAAACTTTTTCAGCTTTAATATCTAGTGTCACATTGATAGATATAATCCATGTGAATCAGAGCTCTTTGAAGTCCTCAGTACTTTTTATGAGTGAGAGTGGTCCTGGCTTCTGCTTCAGACAGTTGGCCTTAGTGGCCCCAACGTCTGTGCCATCAGAGGACCGCGCCTCCCTACAGCGCCAAGACCNTCATTTTTAAGTTAATAAATAAATTTAAAACTTTTTCAGCTTTAATATCTAGTATCACATTGATAGATATAATCCATGTGAATCAGAGCTCTTTGAAGTCCTCAGTACTTTTTTATGAGTGAGAGTGGTCCTGAGACCAAAGAATTTAAAGACTTCTGCTTCAGACAGTTGGCCTTAGTGGCCCCAACGTCTGTGCCATCAGAGGACCGCGCCTCCCTACAGCGCCAAGACCATAGGGCTTGAGTCTGCAGACCAGATTCTGATCATGACTGCCCATGTACTAAGATGTGAGCCCTCCATCCCTTCGCCTGTAAGGCAGAGAGATTAATAACTATTTCTGGAATGTTAGAGAGCTGGTGTAAGTTGCCATGGGTAACGTGCTTAGCCCAGTGTCTGGAATCAAGTAGGCAAGAAACACGCAGTAGCTTCCCACCCCTCTGTTTACCCAGATGACTGGTATCCACCCTACCGTTATATCATATTGTGTTTAAATCCTTTATTTTTACCCCGATAGGGGTATCTCTTTCGTAATTAATACTCTTTCTAAATCTTTCCTTAGGACAAAATCTAACCAAAATGACAGCCTACGTCTACATAGTGCTTGCTACGCGCTAGTCATGGCTCCCCATACTTCCTCTGTCTTCATTCACTGAATCCCAACTACAAACTCAAGAGTCAGGAGCTATTATACAGGCTCGGTTTTACACAAGAATAAACTGAAGTATGGAGAGCAACTAAGAGCATCCAACCAACAGGTGCTGGAATTCAGCCCTTGAACTCAGGCTATCTCCAGATTCTATGGGCTTAACTTCTTCTCCTGGTGCCAAATATTTTATAACGGCTCCTAAGGAACTCTGTACAGGACCCCACTGGTTCCATACGCATCCAGTGAAAACATGACTAATGGTGAATTGACTTAATGACCTCAATATCTGCTCCGTTGAGAAATCACAACAGCGTCTCCAGTGCAAAACAGACAGACCTGTCATCATTGAAATAGGGTAGGACTGACAGACCCATGCTTGTTCTCCCACATGAGGGCTCTCTGGGACTGTAGTTACTTAAACACAATCGGATAATTGCCTCCGGCAGATAAACAAGAACAATTTAATATTTTCCTTCCAAATAATTGCATTTTAATCAATTGATTGGACTAAGCCCTCAGCATCAATCGCTCCTCGACAGCCAATGTTGACCACCTTTAAATTGCTGGTTTTGGAGAGAATGGGGCATTTGATATTTTTGCTTATGTTGGCATGTTTGTATCCACAGATACCAGAAACTCCATTTTAATAACATAATTACATAATGTGTGACACATACTGTGTATGCACTCAAGTAGTAATTTCAAAACATTGTAATTTTTAGAACAGACGCTACACAACTGGCAGAAGAATGTGAACGAGCCATTGTTTGGTACCATGAGAATACTTCTCTTAATTTGCTTCCCCCCCCCCACCTAGGTGTTAAACGACTGTCATTATCTGTGTCATCTCTAGAGCCTAATCAAGTTAATTCAGAGCACCAAATATTTTTCTACAATAGGATGTAACTTTTATTAGTTTCCCCAAGCTCCGTGGAAAGTTGAGATTCACTGAATATTAAAGCTGGAGGGGCCCTGAGAGACCCTCTAGTTTCTCCCTCTAATTTTACAGGTGGGGAAAATGACTGGTATACAGTTCACACGGGGTATATGGTTCAGGCAGGGATTTGGAACGGGGGAAGGATGGTATTTCCGTTTCTATTTTAAAATTTCCTTGCCAACCCTCGTGACCCAGTTTCTTCAGAATTCTTTTTTCTCTGATCTCTGTGCCTTTCTCTCGGTCTTGGTCACACGATGGGTCACAGATCTGTCTCTTTCACACTCCAAAAGTTCCACTCACGTCATGGAGCCCCAGAGAGGAGATTTTCACTGGAGGTAAGTGGGACTAACAGCATGGGGACATTGCATCTTATGACATGTGGTAGATGAATTTACATTGAATATAGATCCTTCTTTCTGTAAATGTCTCTGCTTAGTCTGGTGACGTACATCCCCACCTTCCACCCCATTCTCTTGATCTCTTCAGCAGGTCCCGCAACCTCTCGGCCCTTGCTTCTCTCCCTGCTCCATATTGCTTTTTGTGGGTCACAGTTTTCTCATCTGTCTCTGTGTCATTCCTGTGTTCTCTTGAGACCTTATTTTCTGTTAGCTGCAGCTTTTCAGTGTATTTTCCTAAATAAAAATGGTTCTTTCCCTAACAGGAAATCTGGTGCCAAGAACAAAGTAATACTACTCTTTTTACCCAGTTATGTCATAACTGAAATATTTTAAAGAATATTTTGAACAATGAGGCAAAAATGCTTAATTCTCTTAGGAAAGCTCATGTATGGCCACATTTGCTCTGGGAAATGAAGGAGGCAAGATGGGGGAGGAGAGCACAGTCAGTCAAGCAGAGCCACCTGGAGGCGAATATAAAACAAGCATCACCTGTAGGGCACGGAGGGTGCCTGAAGTCCACAGTTCCCATGGCTGCGGGAGAAAACGGTAGGCAGACAGAGGCGGGGCCAGACAGCAAAGGGTCTTTATGTCTTGGTGAAGTACTTAGGCGGGGAGCCCAAGGTAACAGGATCTGCTCGTCTGGGTCTTTCACTTCTCTGCGACTCATACTGTCCACTCTGCTATGACCATGGCTGCCATATCTTTTTCTTGGACGATTACATTGCTTTGAGGTACAGAGACAAGTCAGAACACGATACCTTAGGCACATGGACTGTTAACTCAGGAGAGTTAGAGGAAAAATGTGTGGAAAAATGATAGGAGATGAGAAGAAGAGACAAGCAGGGCCCGGGGCTCTTTCCAAGGCCAATTCTGCATCCACTCAACCCTTAGATCCCAGCTAACCCAGCTACTGATCTACCCAAATTTGCGTATTCAACCTCTAGGAGACGACATTCTCACCATCAAAATCTTTCTTCCCGCTCTCCTCCGAAAAAAAAAATGAACCATTTCTGATTCTAGCAAATTTCCAGTGTAGCATACAACTTTCTTATAAAAATGACTATCAAAATAATAATATTTTATTGACAGAGATCAAAGAAACCAGTAGAGATGCTCCACATTTATAAGAACGGGTTGTAATGATGTTTAGTTATTCTAGACCATCTGTGCGAACACGGAGAGAGCCTCATGATATGTAAACACATAATAATACTAGTTATTAATATTTGATTCTCTTTGTAGTGTATTCAAACAAAATGAGAAGCAGAGAAGCTAAGGTACATTTTCTATGAATGTGGAATCAGGAAAATAATTAGATGTGAAAAGAAACTGTAGAGTTTAAAATTTTTTTCTGGGATACCTGTAATTTTTTTTAAAAATTTTGTTTATTTGAGGGACAGAGACAGGGAGCAGGGGGAGGGACAGAGGGAAAGGGACAAGCAGACTCTGCACTGATCATGGAGCCCGATGTGGGGCTCCATCTCACAACCCCGAGATCATGTCCTGAGCCGAAACCAAGGGTTGGACGCTTAGCCACCCAAGCGTCCCAGGAATACCTGTGATTTTTATTGGAAAATCCAAGGTGCCCCATAGATTAACCTAGCTACTGGCCTAACCGTAAGCACCCAGAGCTGGCAATGTCTGTACGAGAAAATTCAGACTGCCTTTGGAAGTGTTCTCTGTCACGCCTTCCTATGCTGTTGTACTGAGTAAGATCTTCTCTGTCAATGTCCCTGACGTTGACTAAGCCTGTAAAAGATGATAGCTTGCTGTCCTTGTTGGGTGGGAAAGGGCTCTAGTGCTCCACTGGAGGTTTACTTGTATAACTTATGTTTTGATTCTTTTTGCGGTTATAGAAACTATGGCAACAGTTTGTGGGTCCTTGGCAGTATCCGCTGAGAACTATTACCGTAGTTTTTCATATGTATATACCCACATTTTTTTTTGTACACAGAACTATCCCGTACTCTGGGTGTTATCATCCTTAGTTTACAGATGAGGCAAAAGCGTCAGTGAACGAGTGCTCAAGGCTGGAGAAGAGATGAGTGAAAGAGCCAATATTTAGTTCAGGTTCTTGGTTCTCCAAAGCTCGTGCTCTTCCTGCACCTTCCTGTTCTCAGGCCATTAGCTTTTCCCTGTGGGACTCGTAAGCCAGCTAAAGAGCCTTAAAGCCTTTTCCTTGACATCCATCGTGAAAAAAGATGTCAACATTGTGATTCATCTCAGTTTGGGGTTTATAGCTGAAGCATGTCTGCTATCCACTCGCTAGCTTCTGCAGTTCCTCTGAATACAGGCAGTGCTCACTTCACAGAGAGCCGCTGAAACCATGCAAACTGATTTGAATCATCAATAGGAAAAAATCATGATTGTTCCTTGGTCTTTAAAAATGTATGTTGAAACATTAAAAACTCCCTTATGTCAGTTGTAAAACATCAGAAACATTGAGACTGAAAGTGTTTTCTTTGTAAAAAATGTATCAAGAGTAGTTTGAAGAGTGCTTACTTTCTTCTCGTGGTAGAACTTAGAACATGGAGTAAGCCTCCTTCCGATGCCTTGTTGAATTGTCATCCTCCTTTCTAAACTTGGATCTGCTTTCAACATTGTGTTCTTTGTGCCTTCAATGTCATGAAACTCCTCTGAGAATTCCTTTCATGTGAAGTTTTTTCTCCAGCTTTGCTTCCTCTGGGACAGCTTTATCTTTTTATTACAACCACTTTCCTCATTTATGCTGATAAGTTCACTTTCAATAAATTCCTCTTGCTGCACATCCAGAGTCTCTCAGATGGAGGGACAATCAACATTCCTGTGTCCAGCTACTGTTTTTAGAATTCCTTTTATGTTTGATTTAGATTTCACTTACATTGGTACCAGTTTTCATTTCTTTGTTCGCCATCTGTGTTTTCAATTTCCTCTTTAGATCACCCTCACTGGTAAAGACAAATATATACATACATACGAAATACTGTAAGGGAGGTATGCAACCCACTTTTATTTTTTTTTATTTATTTATTTATTTTTAAAGATTTTATTTATTTATTTGACAGAGATAGAGACAGCCAGCGAGAGAGGGAACACNTGTAAGGGAGGTATGCAACCCACTTTTATTTTTTTTTATTTATTTATTTATTTTTAAAGATTTTATTTATTTATTTGACAGAGATAGAGACAGCCAGCGAGAGAGGGAACACAAGCAGGGGGAGTGGGAGAGGAAGAAGCAGGCTCNGAGAAGAAGAAGCAGGCTCACAGCAGAGAAGCCTGATGTGGGGCTCGATCCCATAACGCCGGGATCACGCCCTGAGCTGAAGGCAGACGCTTAACCGCTGTGCCACCCAGGCGCCCCGACCCACTTTTAACTCTAATATAAAAATTAAAAGATAAAAGTATTACAAATAACCACAAATACAGAAATTTGCCGATGGATATACGGTATAAAAGATGTAAGTATGGGAGATAGAAGGGACAGCATAGGGAATATGGTCAATGGTATTGTAATAGTGTCTTATGGTGACAGATGGTGGCTAGGCTTGTGGTGAACACAACATAATGTACAGACTTGTTGAATCACTATGTTGTACACCTGAAATGAATGAGACACTGTGTTTGAACTAAAAAAAAAAGATGTAAATATGACATCAATAACATAACAAAAAGTTGTAAGTATGACATCAACAACATCAAGGGGAAGGGCCAACATGTAGAGATATCGTAAGCAATTGAAGTTGTTACCAGCTTGAAATAAAGACTTGTAACTACGAGTTTTGTGTAAGTTTCATGGTAACTACAAAGAAAATACCTATAGTAGATATACAAAAGAAAAAGAGAGAAAGGTATCAAAGCATATCACTACATAAAAAATGTCAACAAATCACAAAGGAAGATGTCAGGAGAGGAAAAGACGGAGGGATGAAAGCACCACAAATCAAATAGAAAAAAACTAGCAGAACGGTAATAGTAAGTCCTTACCTAACAATAAGTCCTCTGAACATAAATGGATACAGCTCTCCAATTAAAAGATGTAGAATGAAATCAGGAAGTGTGATGACTACAGCTTTGGTTTTTTTTTCTTCAAAATTGCTTTCTCTGTTCAGGGTATTTTGTGATTCCACATGAATTTTAGGATTGCTTTTTCTTTTTTTATAAGAAATGCAGTATACATTTAGATAGGGATTGCATTGATTCTGTAGATTTCGGGGTGGGGGTAGCGTGGACATTTTAACACTGTTAATTTCCCCAACCCATTAATATGAGGTATCTTTCCATTCATGTGTGTCTTCTTCAATGTCTTTCATCAATGTTTTATAGTTCTCAGTGTATAGATCTTTTACCTCCATGGTTAAATTTATTCCTAAGTATTTAGTCTCTTTGACGCCACTGCAAATGATTTCAAATTATATTACAAAGCTATAGTAATAGACAATATATGTATGGTGCTGGCATAAAAACAGACACAGAATTAATGGAACATAATAGAAAGCCCAGAAAGAAACCCACACATATACAGTCAATGGATCTTTGACAAGAGTGCCAAGAAGAAACAATGGGACAGGATGTTGTCTTTATGAAATGGTGTTGGAAAACCTGGATATCCAAATGGAAAAGAATGAAATTAGACCTTTATTTTACACCATATGTAGAGCTCAACTCAAAATGGATTAAAGACTTAAACACAACTACAAAAATCCTAGGGGAAAATGTAGGGAAAAATCTTTTATAATATCAGTTTTGGCAATGATTTCTTGTATATGGCACCAAAACCACAAGCAACAAAAGCAAAAATAGGCAAATGGAATTACGTCAAACTAAAAAGTTTTGTATGGCAAGGAAAACAATGAACATAATGAAAGGCCAACCTATGGAATAAGAGAATGAGAGAAAATAATTGCAAACCATATAGCTCATAATGGGTTATTCTCCAAAATATGTAAGGAACTCCTACAAGTCAGTAGCAAAAAAACAAGTAACCCAATTTAAAAATGGAAGAAGGATTGAGCAGAGATTTTCCCAAAGAAGACATACAAATGGCCAATGAAAAGATGCTCAGTATCACTCATTATCTGGGAATTGCAAAACAAAAATGCAATGAGATATCACTCCCACACCAGTTAGGATGATTATTATTAAAAAAGAAAAAAAAGACAAGTGTTGGTAAGGATGTGGAGAAAAGGGAACCCTAATACACTGTTTTGGGGAATGTAAAATAGTTCAGCCACTATGGAAAACAGTATGGAGTTTCCTCAAAAAATTAAAAATGTAAATACAATATGATCCAGCAATTCTACTCCTAGGTATACGCCCCAAAGAATTGAAATTGGGATCTCTAAGTGATACCTACATTCCCATGTCATGGCCGCACTATCCACAACAGCCAAGTTATGGGAACAACTAAAAATGGTCATCGACAGATGAACGGATAAAGAAGATGTGGAATATTAGTCAGCCTTAAAAATAAAGGAAATACGGCCACCCGTGACAATGTGAATGAACATGGAGGACATTTTGCTAAGTGACATAAGCCAGTCGTAGAAGGACATATACTGTATGATTCCACTTACAGAAGTACCTAAACTAATAAACTCAATGCCCGGACCAGAATGGTGGTTATCAGAGGCCAGGGGGAGGGGCAAATGCGGAGTTGTTCAATTGGTCTAAAGTTTCAGTTATGCAAAATACTTCTAGAGATCTGATGTCCAACATAGCACCTAAGTCACCAATCAGTATTATGCACTTAAAAATTTAAAAGTGTAGCTCTCAGGTTAAGTATTCTTAACCCGCTCCCCCAAGAAAGTCCCCAAAGGGACAGAAGCAAAGTTTGGAAGTGTTGGATATGTCAATTACCTTGATTGTGGTGATGGTTTCTTGGGTATATAGATATGTTCAAGCTCATCAAATTATATACATTAAATATGTGTAGTTTATTATATGTTGATTATACTTTAATAAAGCTTTTTTTTTTTTTTAAAAACCAGCTAAGTGCAGAAAAAGAAAAGTGTGCTTCTCAGAGAATCTCAGAGGCTTGTTCCTGCTTTAGGCACCAAATGAAATAGTTGTCCTCTATCTTTGCAACACAAATTTATAACTCTGCTCTTTGGAGAATTATTCCATGATCATGTATTTACCCAGTTCTTGGAGTCAATGAAAAAATTGCTTTCACTAATATTTACTTACTGCTGTTAACAGATCTAAATGTCGAATGGCAGCTGGCCACCTCAGTTTCCATTGGGAGCTTTTATCTCCTTTTAGAGACGAGTTTGTTTGACTATGTCATCCACAGACTTTCTTTATGGTAAGTCAAGATATTTGCTCATATAAATATTTCAGGAAGCAATCCAACCAGCCTCGGAAAGAATTCTTGAAGAGGATACGGATTTAAGTCCAGATTCTTTTCCTATGACACTTAAATTCTTTCTTCCTGTTCTTTGAACACAGTTCTAAAAATACTTCATCAGCGCAATCTCTCCAGATTTGAAGTGTCTTCAGAGAGGGTCTAAAACAGGTCCAGCCGCCGGCTGACAGCAGAGCTGTTCTGTCTCTAGTCCATGGCATGTGTGGGGCATCGCGCTCTCATTAGAGTGCGGGGCTGTGTTGTGGTGGAAGGAGGGAGGAAGCATTCATAATAAATATCTTGATATTTTGCAGAACTTTAATTATGACAAAAGAGGCATTTTGACAATTCTGTCAACACTGTGGAAGAAAAAAAGGCTTTGTGCTCAAATGGCTTACTTCCTTGATATTCCAAAGGTTCTCCTCCTGTGCAGAGGGTCTTCCCCCGGTGTGAGACAGAGCACCACTCGGGCATTCGGGAAGGAGGTGGTTCTGAGTTCCACAAAGTGGATTAGCCACAAGGATGTGTTCTAATGAAAGGAACAATAAGGGTCAAACTGCATGGTAGTGATTGTAAACTTCATGCTTCCAGATTCTTCTAAGTTTTGGAGTAGATGAAATTCAGGGATTGCTGTTTTCGAAACAAACAGTAATGATTCCAGCTGTGTCCTACCCCATACTAGCCACTTATTCCTTGAAAGAACTGATGAGAGAGTCAAGTTTCAAATGAAAAGCACATACCCTCTTTGGTAGACCAGGTAAGACATCTTGGTGAGGAGGGATGAGTTGTGTGCCTTCCCAAATGAAGTGATATTGCCAGCCTGAGCTTCTCGTTTAGAAAACGGCAGTTCAATCCTCTTCAGAGGAGCTGTTCAAGGATGCTCTACAACAGTAAAAAGAAAATTTTTAAAGGAAAAGAGGATCAGCAATAAAGCTATTATTAAGTAAATATCAAAACTAAAGATAATCAAAATTAATTCAGCAGCTATTTAATGAGTGAATACTTTGTGCCAGGCAGGTTGCCATGTATGATTGTGCAGCATGTAGACTGCACAAAAACTCCCAGCTACTCATGAAGAAACCGTGTGAACTAGTGGAGGCCCTAGATTCGGAAAACATTTTCAGCTCTGGGGATAAAATCGTGAACCAAATAGACAAAGTCCCTCTCCTAACAGAACTTACGTTTCAGTGGAACAGACAGACACGTTGGCAGGTGCTTGTACACCAGGGTGTTGGATATTGCCTATGTGGAATGCCACAGGCACACTCAAGAGGACTCTGATCCGGGTAGAGGCTGAAGAGGACCGAGAAACAGCCTAACAGCAGAGAGTGAACAGGATCTAGACAGACACACACAGAATGTGGACAGTGGTAGGGTTTCAGACCGGGGGCATGAAATTGATAAAAACTCAAAAATGCTACTGATTTTGGTGCTTCCAAGGCTCGGAGTCAATTCCATCTTAGTTGGAGCCTCAGAAGTAAGGGTGGAGAATGAGGCTGGAGAGGCCAGGGCTCACTCCTGCAGAGCTCAGCTGACCACAGTAAAGTGATTGGAGCAGTGAGGAAATGTTTTTGAGCAGAAAGGGTGGGAGGCAGGGGTGACAAGTTCTGCCTTTTGAAAAGACCATAATGAGGGCCAGGTTCAGACTGATTTAATAGGAGCAAGAGACAACGAGTCTGCTTTGAATATAGCTCATATTGTTGATTTTACTTTGGAGCCATGTGAATTATGTTTAAATAAATGAAAAGGTAATTACTTAAAGTTGAAAGTAAAATTAAATGGATGACCTTAGCTATTTATCTATTTGGAGACAAAACCACGCAGAGATGAGTTATTCCAAGTGACTTTAAAAAAACAATAAATTGATTGTCTGGCCCTAGTGGGCTAGACCTTGAGGAAAAAAGCACTGCGAAAAAAAATCCTTAAGCTGTTTTTAGCCATCATTCTTTTGGAGGAAATGTTACTATAACAATTCTGTTGTTTTCTGTATGTTTTAGGAACAATATCAAACAAGTAATTACGTGAGCTTTTCAGCAGAGCTGACAGAAGATACAAATACTATATCAGTGAGGTTAAGTGAAAACTTTACAGGCCTGAATTTGAATCGGAAGTATTACTATAAATTTATGCTGTATTTTTTACTTAAGAAAAAGTATTTATTATTTTCTGCTATCTCCACTGAAAAGTTTAGAAACAATGAACGACCCATGTGCCATGATGCCGTTAGCGCCCAGAATGTCATCCATACGTAGCGAAAGGAATCCGGGATCTTGGGAGAAAAAAATTATCCTAGGTCTTAGGCCAGAATATGTACAAAATGAGCCTGGAATGTCTTTTTGCACCAAATTAGCCTATCTGAACTAGTTCCTACTGGCCAAAGATGAGGAAATTCGACCATTAGTAAGTACAATGTTTTAGTATGTTCGGGTTACTCTAGCAGATATAAAGTAGGCCAGGTGGTTACAAACAACAGAAATTTCTCATGGCTCTGGAGGCTTAAAGTCCAAATCCAACGCGCCAGGGTGAGCAGGTCTGGTGAGAACCGTCCCCTGGGTTGCAGACTGTAGCTCACAGGGAGGAGAGCAGGGCTAATGTCATTCATGGGGTCCCCACCCTCATAATCTTATCTAATGCCAATTACCTCCCAAGGGCCACACGCCTAATCCCATCCCGTGAGCTGGTAGGATTTCAACATGCGAATGGGGGTGTGTGTGTTTGTGAATATATTCATTCCAGAACACCCAGGAAATACGTTTAAAGCTGTGAACTCATACTGATACCAAAACAAACCAATAAAC
Source organism: Ailuropoda melanoleuca (assembly GCF_002007445.2). NCBI lineage: Eukaryota > Metazoa > Chordata > Mammalia > Carnivora > Ursidae > Ailuropoda > Ailuropoda melanoleuca. Next base: position 127,375,480 of record NC_048224.1, on the reverse strand, counting down.
AAACAAAATGAAAGCCTCACTCCTCGGTATTGGAGAATGAGAATGATTGATCTAGTGATCTGCGGTCCTTGAAGGCTTTAGACATACCTGAAATCCCGGAGCAAGACAGCCAGTTCTCGAGACAGGGTTAGACCTCAGATTTGAGCAATGTCGCACATGTCTGTGGGGTTTCTGTTTTGCAATGCTTAAAAGTCACATTTACGCTCAGGTCTGAGAGAAAGCCCATTATTACTTAAAGCGATAGGTCTCACTCACCAAGGCGATACTACCTTTCCCATTATAAATGGAAGTACAGCTCTCTTTGGGCTGCAACCAAAAATTTTCTAAAGAACATCCATCATATAAATGAGATTTCGTAATCGTTTAAGCACAAGGATTTTCCAGCATTCTGAAGAAATTGATTCCCTTCCGTTTAAATAAGACAATGTGTCTCTCTTTTCAGATATAAACAGTGACAGCTACCCAAGTACTATATCAAACACAAAAAGAATTTCTTCCATTAAGTAATTTCCAGAGATTTCATTTTTTTAAAGTCCAAAAAAAAAAAAAAGACTAATACAAATTTAACGGACTGGGAAAATCTTGAATTTTGCTAATTTATGTCACTGTTGTTTCTTTCTTTTCTCTCTAACTACGGCAGCAAAAATAAGCATTACTGGGAAGGTTTGCAAGTTAAAACAAAGTTACCATGGAAAACCATGTAAAGAGTTGCTAATCCTATCGTTTAGTTGGTTAATTGATTTTTTAATTATATTTTTAAAGGCAGGAAGAATGACATGTACTTGAAACTGTCAGATATTGAGGGGTAACCTAAGAAGGGACCCAATCTGTATGGAGAATCCCACTACACATCTCCCATTGGCCTGTGCTCTCTTCAGCTTGAGAGTTACTTGCAACTTACACAGAACAAGGACATCAACTTGCATTCCTAGTGCTCTTAATTAGTCTTTCTTACAAATCAATAAGGAGAAACAAATAAATAGGAAAATGTGCAAGAGACGCGAAGCTGCTACTCACAGTACAGGTAAGCTGACGGTCAATAAGCACGTCCCACTTATAAAGGGAGAAAAGCAGGGTAAGCAGCACTACCATGCTATTTCACACCTGCCTAACAGATTGGCCAAAAATTAGAAGTCTGACCAACCGCGACTGGGTGAGATGCGGGGTAATGGGGACCCCATTCACTGCTTGTGGGATTAGAAATCAGTATACGCATTCTGAAGGAGAATTTTGTATCATCTGGAAAAGCTGAGTATTTGTTTCTTTTTTATGATGAAATACTTTGAATATATAAAAAAGGCAGGGAAAATGTCACAAATATCTGCATGCCCCGCCCAGCACGAAGCATGCACGTGGAAGAGCCTTCAGATGAACCCCTCTGTCTTGAATTTGGTGTCTGTCATTCTTTTTCTTTTTTTTTTTAATCTTGTTTATTTATTAGAGAAAGAGTGTGTGCAGGTACGAAAGAGAGAGAGAGAGAGAGAGAGAGAGAGAGAGAGCAGGAGCAGGGGGAGAGGGAGAAGCAGACTCCCCACTGAGCAGGGAGCCTGCTCAATCCCAGGACCCCGGGATCATGACCTGAGCTGAAGGCAGATGCTTAACCAACTGAGCCACCCAGGTGCCCCTGGTGTTTGTCATTCTGATGCTTACTTACCCACGTCTGTGTCCACACACCAAACATTTGACCTTTACGTAGACTATCTTATATTGTACATTCCTTCCTGGAACTTGGTTGTTTTTGTTTTGCTATCTTTTTGGGATTTATCCATATAGCCACTTCTCTATATATCCCTGATAGATGTGGCTATAGTTTGTTCATTTTAACTTCTTAGAGTGTTCCTTTGATAAATACGCTGCAACTTATTTTTCAATCCCCTACAGAGGATCAGTTAGTTTTATTTTTTCCAGGGTTTATTTGGTTTTTGCCACTATAAACAATACGGCAATAAGCTTTCCTGTGTTGACAGTTCCTGAAAGACGCGGGTGAGTTTTTCTGGGGATGTACCGTACTCTAGCCCGGAATAGTCTAGCTTAAAACTTCCCTACTTGGAAGGAATGCATTCAAATCTTTTTAATGTAGTTATTTATTTTTTTAGAAATGGTCTCTACACCGAGTGTGGGGTTTGAACTCACAATCCAGAGATCAAGGGTTGCATTCTCTATCAACTGAGTCTGCCAGGGGCCCTGCATTTGAATCTTTCTAAAATGCAGATTCTGGTTCAGTAGGTCTGGGGTGGGAAGAGAAACTGAATTCCCCAAAAAGCTCCCAGGTGATGCCAGTGTTGCTGGTCTGTGGACCACTTGGGGATTTATGAGATGGTAAGAACCATTTGCTTTCCAGGGAGCTTCCTAGGACATTCCTGCACCCATGGGTCCTCGTGCACTATAAATGCAACTGGCCTGCTTTGCTCTTTAATGCTGAATGGACCACTTCTTATAATATACTCTCTCCAATCAAGTCAACATACCGTAACAGTGTTTTTAAGAGATATGATAGAGTTTCTTTACAACGTCTTAATGTTGCCCTAAGACTCACTTCGGTTTTCACGTGCAGGTGAAATTATGTGTAAGCCTTGGCGAGGCACGGGCAGTGAGCTGTCACCGGGCTCACACAGCGCCAGAGTCTGGGCTTACGATGACTGCCAAGTGAACAAAATGCTTTCTCCCTTGTCTGATATTTTATTCTCTTTACTAGGGAGTGAAGTTTTGGTTTTGCGTGTGTGTGTGTGTGTGTGTGTGTATGTGTTTTATTTTAATAAAAAAGTAATGAATGAACTTGGAAAAAAATTAAACGGTGAAAAAGAATGAAAACTGAATCCAACCTGATTGCGTGATGTTATATAAGATTCTGTCACTCATCTTGCTTGAGTTTCTTGCTATCTTGCTGGCTTTGAGGAAGCAAACAGCTCTGCTAGGAAGACCCATGTGACAAAAAACTTTGGGCATCCTTTAGGAGCCTGGGGGGGAGGGGCTTCTGCCAACAGCCATGTGACAGCACTACCCTTCCATAAATGGTAAACATGTGCAAAAGATTTCGACTTTTTTTTTTTTGCTCCAATCTTAGGAATTATTCAACATGGACATATACAACTACTTTCCTGATTTCTAAGGCTGTCTTGTAGTCCAGTGATGGAGGTTCCACGTTTTATTATTTAATGGACTTCTAGCTTGTTCTCCTGGGCTTCAAAAGATCCCCTTCTGTCACCAGGCAAAAAATAGGCAAGTGGCTTCAAATGCCGCTAGGGATGGTAAACCATTTTTTAACAAATATCTGCTTTAGTTCCTGCTTCCCAGTCCTTTCTGTCTTTCTATCCTTTCTTCCAGCTGAGGTTTTGTTTTTTGTTTGTTTTTGGTTTTGTTTTTTTAAGGGTGGGGGAGGGACAGAGGGAGAGAGCATCTTAAGCAGGCTCCATGTTCAGCAGGGAGCCTAATGCAGGGCTTGATCTCACAAATCTGAGATCATGATCTGAGCCGAAATCAGGGGGAGACCCTTAACCAACTAAGCCACACAGGGGCACCCCTGCCCTGGCTGAGGTTTTAACTAGGGTTCCTCACCATCTTAGTTTGCTCAGGACCAGGGTTTTCTGGAATGCAGGACTTTCGGTGCTAAAACTGGGACAGTACCCCCAACCCCCAAATGAGGCAGTTGATGGCCCTGGAACCCCTTTAAAAGTTCAAATAAAAGGAAAAGGAGCCGTTCACTACAACGGCAGGTGATTTCCTCAAATCTCAGCGAACAGTGAAGGAAGAACGGTCCCTGTGTCTGGTCTCTGCTGGGCAGCCAGGCCTGCGCGTCTCAGCTTGGGGCTCCCTCTGATGCCTCGGCTAAAAGTAAATAGGCAAGTATCTTTATCTCACGCAAGAATGAAAGGAAGACCTTGGATTTTCAGAGCAATAATCTACCTCTTTTTATCAGACGGATAAACCACTCAACCTAAAAGAATTGTTACCCACACAGGGCTTGGATTACCGCCTCATAAAACAGCAGGGCTCTTCGATTATCACCTAAATAAAGCTGCCATCAAGCTGGAACAAATCTGCCAGGCAGAGAGAGTCTCTGAGAAGCAGGAGGTGACGAATTTCCAAGGCTTCAGAAATGCGTGCAGGGTGGTGATGCTGGTGTCTGGAGTGAGGTGGGCCAGAACCTCGAGCAAGTGACTCCTGCCTCAGAATCGCTGTTCCCATCCATGGTGCCGAATACGGGGTAGGTGGTCCGTAAATATACATCCCACTGTCTCCCCCATCCGCACAAGTCATGCTGGATGGACCAAGGGGGGGGGGCAATCATTTCCAAAGGCTGGACAAGCACAGTGGAACTCGGCTTGGGAAGAGGCCCTATTCCCTGAGCTCAGAAAGGCGAAGGGCTAAATTTATCGAGCGCACAGACGTTATATCCAGAGACGGAGACTTTGCAAATCTACTGGGTAGTGATGTAGGAAAGACGTTAGGGCTCGAGGCCGACGGCCAAGAAAGAATTCTTGAAATGTCTTTGGTGCAAAAAGGTGGTTTTATTAAACCACAGGGGCAGGACCCGCGGGCAGAAAGAGCTGCACTGGGGTCATGAGGAGTGGCCCATCACATACTTTCAAGTTGGGAGAGAGTTAGGGATAGTGTAAGTCTCAAAGGAGTTTTGGAAACAATGTTTCCAGGACCTTGAGGGGACTAGCTGTTGTTGTGGAAACATCATTTATTACCGTCTAGTAAAACCTTCATCATGAGACCCTCCAGGTGTATATTGGTGGGCCTTGTGCTTGGGGCTGATTGCCAACATGTATCCTGCGGGCAGAGATAAAGGAAATTTCTAAAGGACTTTTTATATGTTAAAGTATTCTTATAGGATCCTGGGGGGTGGGGTTGGGGGGAAGTTGGGCTAGGATGGTCTTTTGCCCTTAGCAAAGTGTCCACATGGAGGCAGTTGAGACCCTAGAGGAATGTCACTCGGCCTGTTGTAAGGACTTGTCAGTGAGCTAGATCTAGGTAGTGAGGACATTTAATACTTTTTCTTCTGTCTTTGTTTCCCACATCAAGTAGCCCATTTGAGAGTTGCCACAGTACTGATGGTTAGGGGATGCTTTCTTGCGCCCAATGGAAGGACTTCCTGCGTTACACCGAAGACGTCACGTTTCGTTGTATGCATTCAAAGCTACCATTCTAAGGGGGAAAAATAACCCCACACTTTCACATCCTGGCAGCCTGTAAATTAAAGCACCTTTTAGCCTTCTCTTTCTTGGACTCAAAACACCCACTTCACATGCCATTTCCTCAGGAACAGCAGATGCATCTGTGCGGCAGCTCTGAGCCCTCCAACCGGAGCCGTCATTCCGCAGCCACGGCGCTCCGAGACGCCGGGGGAAGCTGGTACCTGCACTTGCCAGTTCAGCAGTCAGGCTAAGTGGAACCAGAAGGGGCCCCAGGCAGCGGGCACCCTCCTCTCACTCATGATGCTTCTGAATAGAGACACAAGTGCCTATGTGTTCACTGTTTTTATTTGTGAGTGTCCTGTCTGCAGAGGGCATTTGAAATAACAACAACAAAGAGGCATTTGTTGGTGAAAGAAAACAAAGTTATTGGTTGAGAGTAATGAAAGGCTCCTGACGATTGCAGAAGGCACTACGCATTTTTAGAATAGACAGGAATCTGGAGTCTCGCGCGTTTCACACCAGAAGGTGTTTTCAAAAAGAGAGCTGTAGTTAAGCCAGTGTTCCTAGGCGGTGGGACAGGGAAGAAGACGGAGAACCTGTGAGGAGCCGCAGACCGACTTCCCTCGGTCTGTGGGCTCAGAAAGCTGAAGAAACAATTCGCAGATACCTTCTCTAAATTTTGTCTTCTTACTTCCCTTATTCCCCAACTCCCACACTCTGGATCTGAGACCTTTTAGTGATGGGCTTTCTGAGCCTGCAAACCTGTAATTTATAGAGTCGTCTTAGGAAGAAGCTAGGATTGCGACCCTGAAACTGTCACTCCAGGTTTTTGCAGGAATCATCTTGGTCTCCTTGGTTACTCCAAGCCATCCAGACACCATGTGCGTCTTTCGTGAGCACACGCAGAAGGGGGGCAGTTGAGAACCCAAGCATCAGGCCACCGGGTGTAGACTGCCCGTGTTCGGTAGCAATGGCAGCAGAAAAGGCAAATTGATATAGAGTTCATTAGTAACTCAATAATGATGCATATTTCCTCTTTGAAATTTTTCACTGTCCTAAGTCATTCATTCATTTACTGGGATATTTATCTGGCCCTAGCCACCACGCCCCCATTGTTCCCACCTTCTCTGCAAACTCCTTTAATTCCCTAGCTCTCTACCAGCCTGGTCTATACCAATACTGGAGGAACCAAATATCCACGTATTCCATTCCTACATCTGAGTAGCCAAACATTGGCTTAGCAAAGCACACAATTTCATGTGTTTGTCTCACTTTAATTCATGTTCATACATTTCAAACGGGCATACAATGCTGCTTGCTGATCTTATTAGAGATCCCTAGTGGTCTCTTTCCCATTCCCTAAAGTGACTTTTTCACACGTTGCCCTCTCTACTCAAACATCTTGCTTCCCCTCCTCCCCCTCCACTCGGGACAAATGACCTTGCTCTGAAGTTCTCAGAGAAACTAGAAACAATGAAATAGGAATTCCTTCCCCTTCCCTCCACTAAATTCACCATGAGCCTAAGCACTGCCTCTTCCCTTCAAGGGTAGTGAATAAACTGTCTCCGCATCTGTGGACCACATGCCAACCATCTCTCTCCTTCTCAAGAGCGTCACCGTGTAAGTATCCCTTCTTTCTCCTGCATTGTTATTTTCCAGTTTGTACCAGATCATTCTAATGTGAAACAAAAGTGCCTCCAATCTTTCATACAATATAAGACAGAGCCATAGGATCCTCTCTTGACAATTTACCAATCTATTAATCTTCTGCTNTCCTGCATTGTTATTTTCCAGTTTGTACCAGATCATTCTAATGTGAAACAAAAGTGCCTCCAATCTTTCATACAATATAAGACAGAACCATAGGATCCTCTCTTGACAATTTACCAATCTATTAAGCTTCTGCACCTCCCCAAGCAAACATTATTGAAAGACTTGTCCAGAGTTCCTGTCTTTACTACGCGCTGGGACTCCACTAACAGGGCTCATTACAATCCCTAATGACCCCGACTTTGCCATATTCCTTTTCTATTTTTGCCTTACCTGATGTCTAAGTAATAGTTGATGCAGTCAGACATTCCCTCCTTCTTCAAATGCTTTTTTCCCTTGGCTTCTGTGGTATCACACTTTCCTGATTTCCCCTTTACTTCAATGTGGCCACTCATTCTTNCCCTTTTTTTTTTTTTTTTTTTTTTTTTTAGATTTAATTTATTTGAGAGAGAGAGAGCGCAAGTAGGCAGAGCGGCAGGAAGAGGGAGAGGAGAAGCAGGCTCCCTGCTAAGCAGAAAGCCCGATGTAGGACTGGATCCCAGGACTCTGGGATCATGACCTGAGCTGACGGCAGACACTTAACCAACTGAGCCACCCAGGTGCCCCCAGAGCTACTCCTTCTTATCTCCTTTGTTGACTCTTGCTCTTCTGCTTGGCCCTTAAATGTTGGAATGTTCCCAGGTACATGTCTGGGACTCCTCCCAACCGTATTCTCCCTAGGTAGTGTCAAGCATCTCATTTCAATGTCATTTATAGGATAAAAAGTCTTACATTTGTGAATATGCAGATCTTTTATATGCCAGGCTCTTACATCTAACTGGTTACTAAACACTTTTCCTTCCCAATATATCCCACAGTCTTTCTTCTATCAGTAAGTGACACTTGTAACTGAAAGTCAAAGACAGGATGGAATCTCCTTTTCCCTTATCCATCATATCGAACTCATTAGAAGGCTCTGAAAATTTTTCTTCCAGAACACATCCTAAATCAATCTCCTTCTCTCCATTTCTAACGCTACTACCCGAAGGAAAGCCAACGTCATTACTTCTCTAGATTATTCCATCAGCCCCTCAATGACCTCTCTTCTTCCATGTAGGTATTATCTTTAGTTTATACACAAGGAAATTAAAGTTGAAAAGGATTAAATGACTTTATATATTCATTCAAAAATATTTCTGAGCACCTGTTTGTGCTGCCAGACGCTTGTCTAAGTTGCATGATATAAATGTCATTGCCAGTTCTATCTGACACGAAAGCCCTGTTCTCAGTCTCACATACCATATTGGTATCAGGAGTGTTCCAGAAAATTCCCTCTAGTATAAGAAACAAATGCATAGAAAATATAAATATATCATATGCTTTCTAATAGCAGCAACATACTAACTCAGCCTGAGGTTTTGGAAAGTTTTCTGAAGGGAGCCAAACTGATCTACAGAAATTTCTCCTAAGGAGCCCGACCTTTTTTCCTTTACCAAAGTGGCTTTCTCTACCTGGAATACCTTGTAGATCACGTGCCTGGCTCATGACTACCTCACTGCAAGAGCGTGACCTATCCGTAGCCTATCCATGTCAACCAAGCTCTCTTCCTTTGTGCTCCTACGTTGTCTGGGTCCACATGCATCATGGTATGTATCATACTGTGTTGCAATTTGGGGTTTATACCTACCAATAACTTCGTGAAGTGCCTTCAGAAAACATTAAGTACAGTTGATGAATCTAGATGTAGATACTTGAGTCCACAGGGGAATGTCTGAATATTTAACTTTCCTTTGCAAAACCTGATACCCATCATCACATTCTCCCATCACAGGCTTAGTGTCCTGAAAACAGAGGAAGTTAAAAATGTTTATCGAATATGTGGTTGATGAAAATGTAATTCCACACCAGTCACTACACAAGAGTGGAAAACAAATACAGTCCCTTCTTTTTGGTTTTTCCAATGAACCACAAGACTCAACTGCTTTTCTTAGCAAAATGGTGGTGACATGGCAAACAAAGGCAGAAGAAAAATTATTAAATTTCCTTGCTACCTACAGCTCACTGACAAGTCCTTGAAACAGGCAGAGTGACATTCCTCTAGGGACCCAACTGCTTCAATGTTGATACTTTGCTAAGGGCCAAAGGCAATCTCAGCCCAACCCCCAGGATCCTGTAAGTCTACTTTAACATATACAAATTCCTTTGGAAACTTCTTTTATCTCTACCTCCCATGGTGCATGTTGACAATAATCCCCCAAGCATATGACCCACTGATATACATCTGAAGAGTCTCAAGACTGAGTTTTTACTAAACAGTAATAAATGACCTTTCCTAACAATAGCTAGCCCCTCAGGATCTTGAAAACCTTGTTTCCAAAATATCTGGGAGGCTTACACTATCCCCCACCCTCTCCCAACTTGGAAGTGAATAATGAGCCATTCCTCATGGCCCCACTGCAGCTCTTTCTGCCCACGGGCCCTGTCCCCGTGCTTTAATAAAACCACCTTTTTGCACCAAAGACGTCTCAAGAATCCTTTCCTGGCCGTGGGCTTCCAGCCCTAAGGTCTTTCCTACATCAGCACCGGGGTGGTGCTACATTCCCTGGGGCAAAACATAAACCTGGAACAACTTTCCCCTCCACTCCAGAAGTTGAGACTCTGTGACCGTGTTGCTGAAGACTGAGCCATCCCAGACATGAAAGGAGATGGGAACTAGGTGTTTTGTTTGCATATATATGTATTTTTTTAAAATTCGGAATGACTTGAGTTTTAGATTTAATGACTGTTGAGTCTCCTCATTCAAGGTTTTTCATCTGGAATTCATCTGTAGTCAGAGCTGGGTTCATGGATGCTTGGTGTGGCAAGCAGACCACACAGCCTGGGGGACTGTGGGATGTTTTAGTCCGAAGGGATAGTTAACAGAGCATTTGGGCTCCAGCAAGGTGTTTTGGGGAAGGTTCAAGAATACTCTCTGCATAGGGCACTGTCAGGAAGCAGGAGTAATTCTATAATTGGGTATCTTAATAAATTTAATCTAGAACAACGACAACAAAAAAAAAGAGTGAGGTTAACACTTTAATTGGTAAGGGAGAGGTTCACCGGGAGAAGGAGATTGAAACATTGTGATTTATAAGAAATATATATATATATTTGATCTGCATTCACATTTTCTGGCTCACAGCTCCCCAAATGCTTGGAATTTCCTGAGTGATAGGGAGCAACCGGAGCAACTTTTGTTAAAATATTTCGTCTCTTGTCCTCAGTTCCTGAAAGTGCTTCAGAGCCACAAAGGGGAAATGGGTGTCTTGTTATTCATAACCAGCCCCTTTCCTCCACAACTGCTTTTGTGTTAATGAGGTGACTTTTGGAAAGCACCATAGGATGCAGGGCTGGCTGTCAAGGGAGCCAATCCTACCTTGGAAGAGTGGAACTTCAGTCCCACCCCCTGATTTCCTGGCAGGGAGAGGGGCTGGAGGTTGAATCAATCACCAAAAGCCAGTGAGTTCATCACTCATGCCTTAAGTACTGAAGCCTCCATAACAAACCAGAAGGAGCGTGTTTGGAGAGCCTCCCAGGTTGGGGAAAGAGAAAGCTTCTGCAAATCACCACACTGGCCCTGGGGGCCGAGCTCCACAAGGACAGAAGCTCCTTTGTGCAGGCCCTACGTATCTCTTCCTTGGCTGTTAATTTTGTATCTTTTAATATTCTTTGTAATCTAGAGAGTAAATGGGTTTCCTCAGCTCTGCGGGCCACTCCAGCAAATTAATTGCCCCCAAGGAGGGGGACGTNCGAGGGGGGCGTGGGAATCTCTGATACGTAAGCCGTTGACCAGGTTCACATAACAACCTGGACCTATGAGTGCCATCCTGAACCTTTCCAAGGGAGGGGGTGGTTGGAACTTCCTATTTGTAGCTGGTTGGTCAGAAGCAGCGGTGACGGCTGGGCTTGTGGCATCTGAGGTGGAGGGCGGTCTTGAGTGATGGAGCCCTAAACCTGTGGCGTCCTGCGCTGTCTCTGTGGGACGGTGTCAGGATTGAGCTGAATTCTGGGACAGCAGGGTGTCGGAGGGTGGTTTGTTGGAGTGTACCCCCGTCTCACTGGAATTGGGTCCAGGAACCCAAAAAGAGGTGTTTGGCCATTTTTGTGGGTGGTGCAGGGACCCTGGTTTTGACCTTGCTTTGACAAGATCACGGACTCGTCTTCTCTTTACTGCACCTCGTCGTCTCCTCTGAAGCTGGGGGTCTGTGAGGTGGCTTGTGTTCAACAAGAGAATATTGAGGCCTGGCTGTGAGTGCCAGGCCAGCTGCTGGGCCCTCAGGAGCTCCCTTTTCTCTTTCTCCTGGGCCCTTAGGTGAGTGACATGGAAAGGGGGACAAGGGCTTTAACATTAGATGATGAAGGGGAGCGGATGGGGAGCCTAAGTGAGCAGAGATTGGAAACTCACACCCCCAAAAGAGAGTGGCTCACATTAGGGGCCATTGCCTGAGTGGTGGCCGTAGAGCATGCCAGGTAAAATGTGTTCGCGTTCTAGAACTGCTGAACCAGTCCTTGCTAGCAAAGCACCAAGTCATCATCATCTTCGTGGACAGTGGGAACCAGCTGGCTTTGGGAGGAGCAATGGGGTACCAATGCCCCCTGCGTTTGGTCCACCCCAGACTCTGAAGTCGGACTACTTGAGTTTGAATGCGGACTCAGCTACCCATTTCCTAGCTCTGTCCATCTATTCTGTTTCCTCCCCTGAGATAGTGTATGCCTTGCCTTGTAGGATTATTGTAAAAATTGAATACTTCCATGCACATGAAGTTTCTAGACCATTGCTTGGTATACTGCTATTGTGTTACCTCTCAACCCCACCAAGCACACACATTCCCGGAATCCTTGGACCCCTGCAGAAGGCTGAGGTGGGGCCCCTCTCCTACCTGAACTTAGTGGTTAGACAAACCCAGTTACATCTCCAGGGGACGGGGGTCGTGGTGAGTGGGCAGGCCTGTGACCTGGTATTTGGTGGTATTTGTGGAGCATGCAGAGATCGGAGTCTGAATCTGGCATGAGGAGTCTGAATTGGTCCTTCCAGTCCCCTGGGCCCTCCACAGGCCTGCCTTGAAGGCAGGGGTCATGGACCATGTGTGCCCATAAACACACTCGTGAGTGTAGTGGGCCAGAAGTGCCATTTTTCCAGGTCTCTCTCTTTCAAATGTGCATTTTCACACACAATAGACCCCAATAAAGCCTGTAAANAATAGGCCCCAATAAAGCCTGTAAAACCACCACAATTTCCCCATTTTAAGAAAGGCCAGCGTCCAATTACAGGGAGGGGCTGCGTGCCGCAAGCATCAATGCTGTCAATCACAAGGATGGGCTCCGTGCACAGCGACTCCCTGCTCATAAGCCTTCTAATGTCTTCTTCCGTCGCCGTGGAATACGGTATTTACTCTCCGCCAGAGCTTTGGCCTTTGCCCTTCTACCGGCCATAAAAGTAATAGCCAATGTTTGCGCACAGTGACAAATCAGACAAGGCAAATATTATATCTGTGAGTACAAATCCACCTGAACTCCTTCTGATCCCGATCACAGGGGCAGCTTATTTGCATGTGTCACAGTAAGAGGCTTTGGCTCTGTTTCCTTATCAGTGTCCATCCTCCAAGCAAGCAGAGCAGATTGGCAAATACAGAGTCTGATGTGAGGGGCACAGACAAGGGCCTCTGTCCAGCTCCCTACCCTCCACTAAAATCTTTCCCCTTGATCTATGGCCAGATTTCAAATCTGGGGGTATTTGCATTTCCAGGCACGGCAAGAGTTAAAGTTGAAGTGTATACCCCCAGTTGCAAAATTCGACATCGGTGAGTCTGTGGGGGAGGTATTTGCTGCCACGTGGCAGATTGAGGTCCAAGGATACTGGGCCACAATTTGCTATGCATGTGAAACTGGGTTAGTGCCCACTCAGATTCTAATGATACAGACAGTTCTTTTTAGACCATGTGCCCCATCGTGGCCACTATGTTCTGCTTTGGCTCAGTTGCCTGCTTATGATTCTACTCATAAGCAAAAAGCTGCCAGCGTGGGTCATGATGAAACTAATTTAATTAGCAGCTCGATGGAAAGTCGGAAATTCCAACATCCCACCTCCTAAGAACCTATGCTAGTTTCTAGGGGCAAATTCCCAATTGGATAGAATATGTCCGAGCTTGGAGAAGGCTTTCCTGGGGCTTTGTTCTATGGGAGGCCCCATGTTCTGACCATGGGAAAAGAAACTGTAGACCCAGGTCAACTAGTCAGCTCAGCCATCGTAGACACATCTTTTCACCTATTCAAGATGTAGTTTGACATCGTCTTCTAGAAGGATATTTATATTATTGGTTTGTAAGTACTTTTCTAAGTATACAGATCTGTGGGAGCATTTCTCTAGGGATATGGGAGACAGGCAAGGATGGGATCAGAAAAAGTTTTAAGTCCTTAAAGTGGAGAGGGCATTAAACAGAAACAGATCACTAGAGGGGGTCAGAGAGACAGATTTTCCCTTGGTTCTGCCACAAAACAGCCCTCTGTGGTTGGGTTTTCCTCCTGGACGTCATTACTCTCAGCTGTGTAAAATAAGGGAGATGACTAGCAAAAGCTCAAAGTTTCCCTCTGGTTCCAGGTTCTATGGCTCTCATTTCTAGCAGTCCCAGGGGATGTAAGCACCACCAGTGCTCGTGGTAAAATGGTAACATTCCGAAAACACTTTACAAATCTTGCTCAGGAAGCATGGGCCCTTGCGGACTCAGAAGCCTGTGACCGAAAATCTATCAGTCCTGTGAGGGTAGCAGCTGTCCTGCTTTCTAGCGATCATCCAGCCGCTGGCCTACCTCTTTGGCCAAGAATGTCTTCCAGCAGCTTTCTAAAATGGGGGGCCCGAGAGGGAAATTGAAACTACTTTATACTCCCTCCTCATACTTTATTGATCATGCAGTGGGTATAGAACTCTGGATTGAAAATGATTTCTCATNTCTGTGACCGAAAATCTATCAGTCCTGTGAGGATAGCAGCTGTCCTGCTTTCTAGTGATCATCCAGCCGCTGGCCTACCTCTTTTGCCAAGAATGTCTTCCAACAGCTTTCTAAAATGGGGGGCCCGAGAGGGAAATTAAAACTACTTTTATACTCCCTCCTCATACTTTATTGATCATGCAGTGGGTATAGAACTCTGGATTGAAAATGATTTCTCATTTCAACTTTGAAGATCATGCCCCACTATCAGTTAACCTTGTAATGGTAGCGTTGAGAAGTCTAAAGCCGTTCTGACTCCTTATTCTTTTCTTTTTATCCCTGGAACATTTAGGGGCATTGCATTACACTGTGATGTTTTGACATTTGGCAAAAATACAGCTTGGTGTTGCTGTCCTAGCTTTAATTATACTGAGTACTCATTTTCTTCATTTCTCAGAAATCTATCATATTTCATTGATAACTTCTCCATTTTCTCTGTTACTCCTTTCTTTCTTTCTTTTTTTTAAAGATTTCATTTATTTATTTGTCAGAGAGAGAGTGAGAGAGTGCAAGCAAGGGGAGCAACAGCAGAGGGAGAAGTGGGCTCCCTGAGCAGGGAGCCCGACATGAGACTCAATTCTAGGACCCTGGGATCATGACCTGAGTTGAAGCCAGACACCTAACCGACTAAGCCATCCTGTTATTCCTTTCTTTTTTCTTTTTATTTTTTTTTAAGTAGGCTCCCGGGGCTCAAACTCACAAACCTGAGATCAAGATCTGAGCTGAGATGAAGTCAGACATTCTACGGTCTGAGCCACCCAGGCGCCCCTCTGTTATTTCTTTCTTGAAGGCATTTTTAGTTGGATGTTGATGTCCTAACTTGATTGTCTAAATTGCTTATATTTTCTCTTCCATTTTTCCTACTTTGTTTTGTTGTTGTGCTATTTGATGTTTTGTGAAGAGTATGTTTCCAATTATTTTAATGAAGTTATATTTTCATTCACCTCAAAATACCCAGTTTAGAGTTTATTCCTACCTTTTCCACTTCAGTCTGTGCATGTTTTCTGTTCAGTAGTGTCATTCTAATCAGAAGATTCTCCAGAAGGGTAAGGACACAAACCAAACAGATAAATCTACAAGACTACAAAAGTGTCTTGAAACTCTTGAAATACACATGGTACTCTCCTACGTCAATGTCCCCTTCGTGGCCACGTGAGTTGAGATATTCTTGTATCTCTAGTGGACCACACTGAAGTTTTTATCCTACCTCTTAAGTTCTGATTCAACCAGAAGTTTCAGGAAAGAGCTGAGTTGTCACTGAATCCCTACATGGAAGGGGCATGTAATCATTGGAGCCAAAGGGATGAGCAAAACCTGAACTAGTAGCTCTTTTAAAACATTGAATCGGACCATAGAAAATCAGCATTCCAGAGTGGGGAAAGTGCAGAGTAATGACCCTTCTGCTCTGTCAGAATTAAAAGCCGGAATGCATCACTTTCACCAACTCTAGAGGATCGGAAAAGCCAGGAAATGATGCTTGTTATTGTAAATTTTCTTATTGGCAACCCAAGCTCAAAGTTTAATGGTAGCCATATGCATGTACCTATAGTCTGTTGAGATGAATTTTCACAAGTAAATGTATATATTTTTTCTGTTTTTTTGTTCTTTAGGGTGTTGAGATCTGGAAGTCAAAGCTGCAGATCTAAGAATGCTAAAGCCTTTCAGCTACAGGCAGCTCCCTATTTAAAAGATAGGTTCCAAATTGGCATTTATCTGCAGTTCCAGAGTTGGAGAGTGGATAGCAGCTTATAAGTGCCTCCCTGCCAGGAATAAAAAAGGCTCCCAGGGTCAAAGAGACCAGGAGACAGCAAAAACAGAGGTGGGAAGGTTGTCTGAGAATGATGGAGTTTCAGATATGCACCTTTCTGTCTCTATAGATGCAATAGTAAAAGAAAAAGTGATGTAAAGGTCCTATTCACTCTGAGTATGAGGGGTCTTCTATATTGTGAGTCTGTCCATTGGGAAGTCGGATTCAGTAAATCGTGTAGAAGGCATCTTGACAACTCTTTCTCATCCATTCCTTAGCTTCACTCCAGAGATGTGAACTTATAAATTCCATCAAGACCAAATATTTTCATTAGGATAATAGCACAGATCCCATAACTGTGTTATCACACTGCTGGGAATTTATTCCACGGAAATAATTCTAGAAAAGAAAATACAGTTTTACCCGTTCTTTGCAGCAAAATTATTCATAATTGCAGAACTACTAGGATGAACGTTTGTGTCACACAAGGGGAATGGTATATAACCTATGCCGTTTCCTTAGTGAGTCATTAGCAATATTAACTATTAAAACCATGTCACTATGAAAACCATGTAACAGAAAGAAGAGAGATTTGCAGTTAAATTTGAGTGAGAAAAGAAGAACACAAAATGTCACCTATATTATGATTACAAATTTTAAAATGTATTTATACGGACCATGATGAGAAAAAAAATGCAAAAATAAAAAATATTTGCCAATAGTTGCTGGAGGAAGCTTGGTCAGTCCCTCTTTGTTGTTATTTGTCAAATTGTGGCTACTGTGGACTCGAACTGTGGAACGGCTGCTCTGCAGAGAGGCATCTGGGAATCCCTGGTCTCTGATAATACTCCCTAGGAGTGTTTCAGGGTATGCTAGTTAGGTCTAGGATGTTAAGGCATTCCCTGAAAACAATACAAAGTAAAACAATAAAAAAGTATCTTAGACCAGATGAATGTTAAATCCATTTGCTCTCAAAAATGTTACTGTGGGCCCCCTTAGACCTTCGATTTGCCAGTGTAGAACCTGAAATTCCCAGAAGGGAAATAAATATGCAGCCTTTTCAAGACATCTCAGACCACAGATCCCATCCCCTCCGCCAGCCCCATCTCCCTCTCCTTCCCTCTCTCTTTCTCTCTCTCTCTCTCTCTCACACACACACACACACACACACGCATTCTGTAGGACTGTTGAGCAAGCTGTGGGTCATTTCTGATTGTGACTCACACAGTCCCTTAGCTCTGCCAGAACTAAACAAACACTTCTCCGGTGTTCATAGTCTACCGTGGTAGCCGAGCAATTTCTTTTCATCTTTCAAGGTCTCGCTCGAGGGTCACATCCTCTATGAAAACCTTGCCAACCCCTCCAGGCAGAACTAATGTTCCTTCCACTTTTCTCCCATTCCGCTTTGCCTCCTGTTATGGTGCGCTGTATTCTTTGGCAATTATTTGTGTTTGCTCTTCAGCTAGAAATTTTCTGTCCTCACTGTGCCTCGGAATCAACTGAGGACCTTACTCGAGTACAGGTGCCCAGAGATTCGGTTTCTTTCCATCTGGGGTGAGACCTCGGCAAGGTCCGATGAGGACCACGGAGAGAGAGAACCAGCTCCTGGAGGCCGGCTGTGAGTTGTGTTGATCTCTGTGTTACTAGCACCTGTCACTAGTGGGTGGGCACAATCTTTTGCTAAATTAATGTGCCCTAGGGAGAAAATAGGAAATGCTTACTTAAAAACTGTTTGTTAAATTCCTCTTTGTGAAATAACACGTTTTGATTAGCTAGATTCCTTCATTTGACATTTTAGTGATGGAAAGAAGGCTACAAAAGCATCCTTGACATAAGAGAAAGAACACGTAAGGTCAGCATGTGCAGAGGGGTCCCCCGGTGAGGACCGGGATGTCCCACGTTCTGGTTTGCCTCAATACCACACCTTGCTGTTGTTCTCGAAGCTTGAGGAAAGGGCTGGACTACCTCTTGAGTTTTGCCCAAAAAGAAGGTAAGGCCAGGGCGTGGCTTGGGGCGAGGGGAGCATGGTGCACGCCTAAGACACCAAAAAACACTGTAATCAAGATAAATACTATTTTAAAGCGGTATCTGAAAAAGTCAAAATGGAAACAAAGATAAAAATCTGTGGCCAACAAATTCCCAACATTTTAAATAGAGACAAGAATCAGTCACAGCTGTGTGCCTAACCGTACTAGCACCTGGGGCCAAGGAAAAGCCAGTGATACTGAGCCTGTCTTCATTTAAAACTTTGGTATTATGTTCATCATGGAGTTTTGGCTTCATTTTGATTGTTTAATAAATTGCACTAAATAGTATTTATCAAAAACTTATCTTGATCACTGAAGCATTTGGTTCCCCCTCCAGCTTTGTGTCTGAGCATCTCACTCACCTTACCTTAGTCCCGACCCTGAGAGGGACACTCAGACACTCCTCTGAAACTGGTCTTCCAACTTTGCAAAGTCTGGTGTTTGAGAACACGCATTCCTCGTTAGATTCCAAGGAAGGAAGCTAACCAGCAAATTGCTCGGATGGTGCAGTACAGCCCAACATCTAGAGTCACAGAATTTATTACAGAAAAAAAATACTGTTTTTTGACAGTGGAAGGCTTCAGACTGATCTGGAAACGATCCCCACCGGACTAGCCCACTTGATGCTGACTGCCTACAACCCCAGTCTGGGGCTTGTCTTGGGAGTGGCAGAAACTGGAAAGATGGATGTTGAAACAGGGCAAGAATACATCGACGGTCTGGGGCAACAATGGCCTGGCTCGGAGACAGAAAAGCCAGGAGCCCCTGTACTGGATCAGTGTCTTGGGCACAGAACTTCAAATGTCCCAGTGCAGGGAGACTTCTGCCTCCGAGCCCAGGAGTGTTTGTTAGGGTGAAATACAATGGGGCTTCTGGTCTACAAACTATAGATGACGGGTATACACTGTTTGATGTACATAAACTTTCTCTTGGGGCTCAGTGCGAACAACTGATTCCCCACATAAATGATGTGTTTCTTTCCTCCCTCCCCACACATGACTTCAGGGTGAAAATTTGAGGAGTAGATACCCTTATGGGGGCTGCAAAGATTTTGCCGAGAGGAGAATGTAACAGAACCACCACCCTCCGCCCTGCAAAAAAAAACAACTGTTGTTGGTCTGTCCACTGGTGGCAGGATTCCTTTCTACTGAGGTGGAGAAATTTTTTGTGTTCGTTTGAGATATCTCGATGGGTCCTTTGGGTTGGGGTGAGTGAGCCCCTGGTCGTGGCCTGGATGGTCAGGGCAAACCAGAGGGAGACACGTTGCGCTGCCCTGGAAAGTGGGAGAAGCTGTGTTTCAGGATGTTGCCAGGAGGCATGGGATGCCCTGCTGGAGAATGGGCATGGGAGGGAGTGCTATAGGGAAGGTCGAAAACAGGACAGGACAAGTGCCTTTGGGGCTGGGGGAGGCTGGCCGACACTCTGTTTAAAGTTACCTGTGGCTCCCCCTGCTTTGTGCATTTACAGCCTCGAGCACTCACTCTGCCACCAAATTCGTCAATAAAAATCTCTCTCAACACAAATGGCTTTTGCAAACGGTGTTTTGAAAGCAAAGTATCGCAAAACCAAACAGGGTTAGCATTCTGCATTGGCGTTGCTAGTGGGGTGAAAGAGGAGTGAAATGAACAGAGAACGTGAACTTCGTGAACTTCAGGGGCAATGGAATGAAATTGAAATAAGACCCAGGAGCCAGAGGAGATAAGAAGAAACAAAAGCCCTTGAAACTCCTTGGCCTGGGGGCGGGGGTGGAGAAACTGGGAATGAGGGTCCTTCCTTGTGGGGGAGCAAAGCTCTCAGCCACCCCATCTCACTATTACAGAAAAAGGTGACCCCAAAAGGCAGGCGGAGCTGAGGACTTCCAGGGGACTGACATAGAAATGAGAGCTTAAATGCCATCACGTGTCACATAATGGCATAATAGAGTTTCTTTTCCCGGAATAATAATAATGCACTTGACAAAAGGCTTTCACATGAGTAAAGAGAACATAATTTCTGAATATTTAATGCAAAATTGCCATAGAATAAAATGATCATTAAATATGTAAATGCTATTTACACGTGCTTATTGCTCCCGTAACTCATCTCTTATATAATGTGGTCTCTGTGCCCTAATTTGTTACTTGGTCACGGGCTCCACAAATCAAAATCTGGGGCAGCTCTTCACAAAGAAGCAAGTTGATGAAATGCACAAAAAATATCTCCTTTCAGTGCTAACAGGAGGTTTCTGAATTTGCCCTTTTTGCTCTTGATCCAAGGAGGAAAGATGGAGACCAGCACCCTACCGGGGACGGGTGTAATGCCAGGTGGCGGAGGGCCATTCGGATCAAAGAGAAGCCCAAATATCCAGTCTCAAGTAGGCACCAGGGGTCTCCTTAGTCTCCTTTAATGTACTACTAAGCCAAAGATTAAGAAAGTTTTAAAAATGGTCCTTTGATCATCACAAGCGAGCCAATTTTCTGCTTTCTCGTGAGGGCTGCTTAGCTGCTATTTATTATTTTAAAAAGAAACAAAGTGATGCTGGTATGAGCAGCCTCCCTCATCCTGACCCTCATTATTGTGCTTTTTTTTTTTTTCATTTCATTTTCATCCAAGGGACCAAGGCCTGCTATT
The DNA here is from genome assembly GCF_002007445.2 of Ailuropoda melanoleuca. NCBI lineage: Eukaryota > Metazoa > Chordata > Mammalia > Carnivora > Ursidae > Ailuropoda > Ailuropoda melanoleuca. The sequence continues at coordinate 127,355,181 of NC_048224.1, read as the reverse complement.
CAAAGTGCAGTCTGGGCCAGGAGCCCTGGCGTCACCTAGAGCACCTGCATCGGAATCTACGTTTTCAACAGATTCCCGAGGTGGGTTGTATACACATCTGTGGTGGTTTTATAATGGTGTCAGTTGGGATAAAACGGCCCCAAATTAGGGTTGACCAAAAGAGAAATGTACAGGAAATCAACAAGGCGGAAGTGACGCAGCGAGCGAGCGACCCGCCCCAGGGGCCTCCTAGCTGCGGCTCTCCCTGCAAACACGCGGCTGGGTCCCAGCTTTTGCCTGCTCTCTCCCCCACCTTCCCCAGCTCTTTTCTCCATTGTCAGTCCTGCTAATGAAAGGAACTCCAAGTCCGCCTCCAGATACAGCGGCAACAGCCTTCCGTAGACTTCAGCCTCCCTTCTCCTTCCCACCGGCTTCCGAGGTTTCCCTGAAGCTCCAACTTGCTTACGCAAGCCAAAGCCTCAGGAAGTTTCCCTAGTAAACTGAGTCTCCAGTTCCGCTTACCGGACCTTACTTCCCAGCTCACCCCACAGTTAGAATAGGTTCAATTCCTATAGTCAACCCTTTCCTCTTTATTACTCAGTGCGGTTTTGCTTTCCTGGTTGAACACTTACTAGTAATGCATTACAGTTCAGAAGGTACTGGTCTAGGTTATACACATGATTAGGAAGAAACATTGCAAGTTACCCATTTTCAGCAAGCCCACTGGCCCCATCCCTCAGAGGGTTTGTCTGAATGAAGTATGTGCTTTCCCAGCAGCAGCAGCAGAGGGAACTTTGGAAGTCTCTGGTAATTTTTGGTAAGTACCCCTTATTTATATGAGAACTAGTTAAGTTCACCCAGGAAGACTGTTGAGTCCCTTTAGCTAGGTTGGATGTTTCAGCTCAGAAGAGGAAAAGGGTGAGCTGTTCTGACTTTGGACACTTGATCCCAGTCCTTAAAAGTTTCCCCAGTGCTTTTTTGAGTGATTGTTGAGTTCTTTGAGCTCTCTGTTGATTAGGTCTCTTTCATTTGCAAGTGATAGAAAGCAACTCAAAACCAGCCCAAAGTGGTCAGAAGTATTGTTTTTAAAATTTTTTTTCTCCCCTAACTAAAAAAAAAAAAAATTTTTTTTTGGTTGGGGAATGGCTGCTGGAGACAGTTTGTGGGTCTAAAGTCCAATGACATACACAAAAAAAGAATACCTTCTTTCTGGCCATGCAGGCAAAAACTCTGGGACTATTCTGACAGGATCTGATGGACCAACTTCTCCATGATCCAACCACCTGGCCAGGAGAAAGGATGCTCTGATGGCCCAGGCCTAGGTCATAGGCCTACGTCCACCCTAGAAGGTAAGATTGGAATAGTCTCTACTGGAAGTACCCTGCAGTCCTGGGAACTGAGCACAAGTATGGCCGGGGCAGGTTTCTACAGGAAGAATAGGGAATCGCTGTAGGCAGGCGTAGATCACCACTGGCACCATCATGAAACGAACAGATGGTCACTCCAAGTTCATACTCTATCTAACATGCTTTGGATTTTTCTGTTAGGATTCTAGAAAGGAAATAAGAATATCATGGCCTCTAAATTTACAACTCATCAAATGTTCATTGTTGAAATTTTAGAGAGTGTAGGAAAGAATAAAAAAGAGGGGGGAAATCACAGCAATCTTACCACCAAGTGAAAAATCTTTGTTATTGTGTAAGCAAGTAAACTTTTCTCCAAGTAATTTACTGAAGAGTATTTTTCATATCATTAAATATCTGTCTACACTGTGCTTTTCAATAGATGCACATTTTTGCATTGTATGTTCCTGCCACACACCCGGTCCCATATTATAGACCTCTTTATTGTTTCTAACTTATGAATACAGTGTATAAAATGCTTACATGTCAATCTTTGTGAATATCTATAATAATTTCCACAGGATAAATGCCAAGCAGAGAACTCGCTAGGTTAAAAGGCATCAACATTTTCCCAATTTCCAACATTTTGCTATCCAGAATCGTATCAATTTATGTTTCTATCAGATGTCCATTTTGCTGCTTCCTCAACAGGGATTATTAAAAGTTATATTTTCAGCTTGCCAGTTCTATAAGCAAAAATGTCATTGTGGTTTTCCTTTATATAACTTAGTGACGTTAACACACTTATTTATGTGAATATTGGTGCTTCTGGATTTTGTGTGTTGTACATGACTACCTCTTGACGTTGTCCCTTTAAGATACTGGCGTATTTATCTCCAATGTGTACTAGGGACATGAGTTCTTTATAATATACATGATAAATATTTTCTCCATGTACTTTTTAATTATTTTTTAATGGGAATTCAGATGTTTTGGGTTTTTTTTGTTTGTTTGTTTGTTTTTTGGAGACCAAGCAACCTTTCCATTTATGTAACTTGCCTTTAGTATCATTATGAAAATGTTTCTTTCACTGCAATAAGGGGGAAAAAAACACAGAAGAAAAAAAAATGGAAGTCTCAAAGTTCCTTTCCAGGCATTCTGCGCTCTTCAACAGTTAACCATAGCTAGTTTGTTGCCCACTGATATGAATTATACTTGCTATGTTGCTGTCCCTCTAAATCTCTTCACCCAAGAAGGCAAAAGTTATTGATAGCCAATTGTGATATAAAATAATGTTATTTTGCATGACGCTTCCCGTATGAATTTGGGTCTCTTTTCATTTGGGTCGTTCATTTTCGCTGAGATGTATGCCTGTTCCAGTCCTACCGCTACTCGGTAGCATATTTTATTTCCTGCAAATGCAAGTCACATCTTACTATTTTGATTATGTAAAATTTGACTATTATCTTTTTTTTTTTTTTTGGTATACCGTAGAATAATTTTGTCAAGCTAAACAAGTCCTTCTGAGATTTTTATTGGAATTGCTTCAAACTTATGAATTAACTTGAGGAAAAAAAATCTTTCTTTCCATTCAGTAGGATTTCATATCCCTTTCTTTTTTCTCAAAGAGCATCATCCCCCAAATTGAATATGCTTTAAATTCTACAAAACCGTGACACCTTTCCTCCCACATTTAGAAATCTCACGCTTGGGCAGCAATAAAAACAGTTTATTTTTCTTCGTTCTGGTCAATCCACACTGATCATTCTGGCATCGCCAAGGCTTTCTAGTGAGGACCCCAGAGCTCTCTGGAAAACTCTTCTTAGCCAAATGAGATCTGACCTTGATCTCCAGCCCTGCCTTGAAAAAGAGAGGAACTCATAGGCCCCTCCCACATTCTTCGCTTTTCAAGGGAAAAACACAACTTGCAGGCACTCAGGCTAACACAGGCTCCTCAAGGAAAACTGGCCAGAACTCACAGTGGCAGAACTGGTCATTTTCCTCCACCTCAGAGCAAATCCTTTTAGAGCAGCAGGAAATGAAATGGTATTCACACTATCAATTACCCCAGCTGTTTACCTAACGAACTCAGCTGCAGTGACAGCCATTTTCAAGACCAAAAGAATATAATAAGCCCATGGTAACCGTGCGGTAACAAGCACCTTGGCAAACCCTAGGTCTGAATTCACACGATTACAGTCTAGCTGCCAGGAAGATGCCATCCCGTCATTGATTTATAATGCCATGTTATTTATTGGGATAATTATGCTTTTCTACCCTTCAGGGGCCCAGAATCAGAGAAAGTAAGCAATTTATTCTTATTCATTCAGCATGTGAGCAAATTTCAAATTAGAATAGATCTCTCCAAGATCTATTATACTGTGTGGAGGCACTCTGCAGGCTTTGGTCCCTACCCCTAAAGATTACAGGGGCTTAGATGCATTGTAGGAATCCGTGGGCAGTCGGTTCTTCTAAGTTCAGTGAAACAAATTTCTGTTTTGTCCAGAACGCTCCCTCTCCGCCCCCAAATGTAAGCATCTTGTGCCTGCTCTCTGAGCTGTTTTGTAATATTGTATGCAGTAAAATGAAATTTTAAAATAGCATTACATTTCTTCTGCACAACCCTGCCAAGGAGTTATTATTGCAGACTAGGGAAGGGAGGCTCAGAGTAGTTATTAGATGACTCCTTTGCTAGACACAAGTTAATAATTTTCTTTTCACTGAACGTTATTCACTTGTTTGCTTATCTAACTTCCCACCAGGTTTCCAGGTCCTCAACATCAGGCATCTTCTACCTAGATCTCAAGTGCCCCTGGCTCTGGTGTGGGTCATGACATACAGTGGGAACTTAACAATTGGCTAGAAATCTGCAAAAGGCTCAGATCCAGTCTCAGTGCTAATGATTATTATTAGCCTTGTGAACTTGGGTCTGTCACTCTCCTCTGACCTTCATTTTTCTCATCTCTGAAGGGAGATCATCATACCAAACTTTTCTTTCTCTTTCTCACAAGTTTTTTCTTTTGTAAGAATTAAATGAAATCTAGTGGAAAGAAGGCTTTGAAATAAATTATGAAGTACAGATAAAATGAAATCCATCGTATTAAATACTTAATAGAAATTGACTAGATTAGAAGATGCCATGATGAATCATCTTCTTATGCCTGTTAATATGCAGATCAGAGCTGTTTTTGTGTTTTCAGGGTTTACCGAGTCTACTCCAGTGGGCCCTTCTTTCTGATGGGTGGTCTTTAGGCTCAGGGTGGTGCCGGAGAAAGATCCCTGAATACAGATTCAAAGTATTCAGCCTTAATACCTGTTTCGCCACTAATACCACATGGTCAATGTGGTCTCAGTTGGTATTTTCTCTTCCGTAAAATAATGATGGTGACCCTGTTGGGGTCGTGTATAAGGAGAGAGGGCGTGGGGAGGAGGGGATTGGATACCGTACCTCCAGATTCTGCTGTAGCTTTATTATTCCACGTTTTCACCTTTGTGACTCGGAGGTCTCATCGTTAATATCCAACTAGAGTTTAGTGAGAGTGTAGTTGAATAAGATGGAATGCGCCGAGTTTGAGGCCTGTGTATTGGCACAGAGGTCAGCGCTAAAGAGTGAGAATCAAGATTACCATCTCCCCTTCTCCCCCTAAAAGGAAACATTTGACAAAGGGCAGCCGGGAGTAAATCCAGTGAGCAAATCAATCACGAAGTGCCTTCTAAATTGGACGGCTTCCTAAGGAGCTTGGAGCTCAGGCAGCCAGGCTTCCCCAGCAGAGTCTGAGCTGCTGACTTCTTCAGTGTGGGGAGGATACTCATGGGGGCCGTGCCACAGGCATCACATGGAACTTTCTGAGGCCAGCACAAATGGTTAGCCCACAATTGTGTCCTGCTCTGACCATTCCTCCCGGTTGTTTCTTCTCCTGGAGCTGTCCTGGCTCCATTCTTCTCCATTTTCCCAGTGACTCTTACCCAGAGGTTGCAATTCTGCTCCTGCCATATCTCCGAGAAATTCCTCACCTTCTCTGGCAGTCTTTGAACTTAGCTGCTCACTCAGAAGATAGGGTCTAAAATATAGCTGGCTTCCGTAGCAATGGGACTAATACAAATTTCATAAAAATCCAAGTCTCATCTTCTCTGTTGTATTTCACGTGATTCACGCTAGTTGCCGTATTTTACCTTAAGAAATCGGTGCTTTGCGTGGAAAACAAAAATGTACTCTTGCAAGGTTTTCCATGGAAACTTTTCCACCATCAGCCATGTTACTGCACTTCGCAGGACCGCTTCGTTACAGACCCTGCGGAGGCCTGATTCATATTCATGGAAGAGAATACAAGCCTCTAAAGACATCTTGAACGTAAGGGTGAAGAAAAATGCCTTGAGGAGACATTTCAGCTACAGAGCACAGCTCAGAGCTACCAAATCTCTGAGAAAGGTGATGATGAAAGACAAAAACATTTTTTAGTCTTGGGTTTTATCGGCTAAACCCCGGGGATTAGTTCTTGGTGGCAGAAGAATGTGAGTCACATGGGCAAACAGCCTGCTCAGTAATTTTAATGACCTTTCCTATGAATAAAATAGTTTTATTACTTTGTACCTTTGCTGAGAACTTAGGGCCCAGGAAGAGGCAGGCAGGGCAGAGAAAGATAGTTAGCTTTGACTTCCGTGGTGGAAAATATATTCCCCAAATAATCACACAGAGCTGTGCTGTGCCCCTGGAAGAGCTATTTTTAAAAAAACACTGGAAATGATGGAGATCCCAACTGTTCTGCCACCTCATATCTCCTTTTAGATTGCTGCCTTCCATTGTTCCGAGCGGCTATGTCAGGTCTTCTCCACGTGTCTCCAGACAGCCCATGCCACCTCCCGCATGGACTCCCCAGAGACAACCTTGAGTCCAAAGTCATAGTGCAAGGAATAACCACCAAGTCAGAACTCCCTCGACTTCTGGCCTCTCACACCTAAACTTAGCATGGCTGGGACCCCGTGAGTTAGCCGGCACTGCTGTGACAAAGCAGCACAAACCGGAGGGCCTGAATAACAGAAATGTATTTTCTCACGGTGCTGGAGGCCAGAAGTCCAAGGTCAAGGGTGGGCTCCTTGTGAAGGTGCTAGTGAGGAACCGGTTCCAGGCTTCTCCCCTAACGCCCGGTGGTTTGACGGCATCTGCAGCCTCCCCTTGATCTCTGCCTTGATTTCCACGTGGCATTCTCCTTGCACGTGTATGTCCCTGTCCAAATTTCTTCTTATAAGGATGTCAGACATATTGGATTAGAGGTCCAACCATGTCCAGTATGACCTAATCTTAACTAATTACATCTGCAAGGACTATTTCCAAATAATATCACATCTGGAGGTACGTGGGGCTAGAACTTCAACCTATGAATTTTAGGGAGACACAATTCGATTCATAACAGGTCTCCATGCTGATCTTTCCAGAAGTAACTTTCTCTTCCATGTGGCTACTCTCTTCACGGATGTTTTGGAGACCAACCATTCCTGCCTCCCCTAGAGGCCCCTCTCCTTATTAGGTGCAGTGCTCCTTTTCTATCGACCCTTCTAATCAGCCTTTAAACAAATTCACTTCTCTCCCTTCTGAAAAACAAGCTGCAACCACAAAAGCTTTCCCTGGCCCTCACATCTCACTTGAGGCTCGGACCTGCGCCCTATTTTCCATCCCCTCCTCCATCCATTCCGTCCGTTGTCGCTGTCTCCTGTTCACCCAACTCCCTGCAGTGTGGCCATCACCCCGGCTGCTTCACTGACACAGCTCTTGCTGAGAACAGTGGACGCCTTCCTTCTGCGACGGGCTGCGCTGGCTGCAGCTTCCCTGACTGACCATCATGGCCGAACACGGGCTTTAACACCGACCCACCCCCAACTTCTGGAAATGCTCATCTGTTTCAGCTTCCGCACCTCCTCATTGTCCTCACACCATGTTGTCTGGGTTTCTTCCTGCCTTACTGGCTGCTGCAATGCAGTCTCCCTTGCTGACTCCCCTTTCTTTGGCAGGTCCTTAATATGTCAGCCCTTCTCAGGCTCCCACCCTCAGTCCTCCAGACTCCCTCCTCCTGTGATCTCTTTCAACGCCAAACTCCAATGACCTTCTGTATGCTATAAATTTCTTTTTCTTTTCTTTTCTCTTTTTAATTTAATTTAATTTAATTTAATTTAATTTAATTAATTATGTATTTGAGAGAAAGAGAGAGCATGAGCAGGGGGGCAGGGCAGAGGGAGAAGCAGACTCCCGGAAGAACAGGAAACCCCCAACCCCACCCCAACGTAGGGCTCATTGATCCCAGGGCTCTGAGATCATGACCTAAGCCCAAGGCAGCCCCACTTAACTGATTGAGCCACCTAGGTGCCCCGAATGCTGTAACTTTCAAACATACTTCAAGCTCAGATGGCTCTCCTGAGCTCCAGGCCCACGTTTCTAATTATCTGCAGACATCTTCAGGTGGATAAGCCCAGCCACCTCAAACTCTTGTTTGTTGCAATCTGAATTTATCACAGACAAACCAAATCTATTCCTCTCTCTATGCCCAGTATCTTAGCCAGTAGTACTGTAGTTTTTATCCAGTGTTTAAGTCTTGGATTCTTCTTGACTCTTTCCTTTCCCATACACCACACCTCACCATACCTATTCTTTAGATTCTCTCTTGTTATCTTTTGGAATTCTGCTTCTGGCAGTGGCTTATTCAGGCTGGCGGCATTATTTTCCAGACCAGCACAGCAGCCTATGGACAGGTCTCCGTGCCTCTGACGTTACAGGATTCTGGTCCATTCTCCACACCAGAGCCAGAATGACCTTTCACAGTGCAATACCACGCTCCTGCTAAAAGAGATGTTCAATGCTTTCCATTGTTCTACAGTTAACATGCAAACTCCTTAGCTCTGGAGTTTCACAATCTGCCCAGTGCTGGACTCCTTGGCATCCCTGCTGAGTATTCTAATGGAAAATTCCAATCTTTCTGAAGTACTTGCAAATCCCCGGTGCACTGTGATTTCTCTCACTTGACAGCCTTTATGTCTGCTGCTGCTGCAGGGAACATCCACTCTTCACTCCTTTCTCCCTGCACTACCAACTCCTAGACTAGGAAACTCACCCCCAGAGCTGACAGAAGAAGTCCTCCATTTTCTCACCAAACGGGTTCCTACCAGCAACTCTAACGTCACCACATTATATATTACAATTGCATACACATTCATAAATTCCTTGAAGCCTAGGACTTTGCACTCTATGGAAAAGAAATAGCCCTAGTCCGGAGCACACAGCACAGGGACTGCCATATAGTAAGTAGTTGTTTAAGAAATGTCTGTTATAGAAAATGAGTGGATGAAGCCTCCAGAGATATTCCGTTTAGCCATATTCAACTTAAATAGAAAAACCAGAGGCAACACACATAATTTTGAAACCCCCACCAAATACTGTCAAATGCAGGTAAGTTAAAAAAAAAAAAATCAGAAAGTTTCCCCAAAGCTAGAGCATATGGATAACTTTTAAGGACATGTTTTGTTGACAGTTTTAAAATACTACCTGGGTGTTTATAACTAATACTCAAGGTAAAATTTGGAAAACAATAAAAATTCATCTTCATTTGCACATTGATTAAAAAAAATAATCCTCCTACTGTTCCAGGCAGTCAAAAGCCCTCCCGCGCAGACTTACTGGGATCTGTGTGTAATGAAAACGAAGCCGGTGGCAGACTGATGCTGTAGGAGAAGCTCATTCAAGGCTGCTTCTGTCACTGTCTCTGAAGGAAGTCTCTGGACGGACCCGGTGGGTTTTGAGCTAGCATAATAAAATACCACGAATGTATGGCCCTATAATTCTTCTATTTGCAATCATTCAAGGTAAGATTGAGCCCTCTGAGGGGGAGGGGGAGACTGCTTGAGTCTATAACCTAATAATCACAAATTCTGCCAACTCTTCCAGCAGAATAAACCCCAAATCTAATTACTTTCCACCACCCCCTCTGCAATTGCTTTGGGTCTAATCACCACCATATTTTGCCTGGATTCTTTGAAAAGCTTCCTAACCTCTGCGCTGGCACTTTCACTTTGTATTCTTTATACACTAGCTAAGGGGATCCTGCTAAAGGAGAAACGGGTAACTCTTCACTCCCGTGTAGAATTCGTAACAAAACCCAAAATGCTCATAACGAGCTTCCAGATCTTGAAGAGCAGCCTCCCCACCTCCAGCCACAACCACCCCGACCTCCTCTCCTGCTGCTGCCCCTTCACCGTCCACCCTCCTCCCACTTCCTCGTCTTTTTCCCGCACTTCCGGCATGCTCCTGCCTCAGGGCCTCTGCACTTCCTCTTCCTTCAGTCCAAGTGCTTCCTCCAAATAGCTCCACGACTGGCCTATCCGCCTCCTGAGATCTTTGCTGTGATGATTCCTTTTCAGCGATGCCTCTTCTGTTCACTCTATTTTAAATTACGATCCCTTTCACCACCGGCGCTCCCTATTACGTTTCCCGCCTTGATTTGCTTTGTAGCACATGATTCCATCGGGCACTCCATCGACTTGATGTGTTTGTTTCTATGGCTTGATTTTTCCACATCAAATGCTCTTTGGGAGTTTTATCTGCTCTTGTCACTGATGCATCCCCGGCATTTAGAGCAGCACGTGGCACATAGTAGCCACTCACTCGGGGTGGGGGTGAAAATATCAACTCAAATTTGAAGACTTCTGCTTTCACCATAGTGGAGTATGAGGGACCAGGTTAATCTTAGAAAAATCTTAAAAGGGAAAAATATAGGAAATAATGTTTCCAGATAGTGGATAATGGGCAGCACAGGAAAGTTATCTGTGGGAGAAGGACACGAAACAAAACGAGACTCAAGATTGCTCCCGTTTACTGCCTTGACATAATTCATAGGGTGTAGTGCAGGGAGGGCCCCAGAAGAATCCCTAAGTTGAGGAGACAAAGAGAAAGTTGGGAGAGTTCAAAGTGGCTAGAACTCATAGGGAAGAGTAATGGAGAGGAGATATCTATATATCTATGTATCTATATATTTCTGTATCTATATCTATCTATCTATAGAGAAGGAGAGAGAAAGGGCTCTCTGGAAATCTACAGAGGATTCCCTTTGAATCTTCAGCTGGGTACTGGCCAGTGCATGCATGAGAAAACCACATGAGGCCAGGAATAAAGAGCAGGAAGGATCACATGGGACCTGTCCCCAGTGATCACATAGGACCAAAAATAGTTTGTTTCCCACTAGCCAGTTTAAGTTTAAACATCTGGTGTCCAACCAAAAATTAATAGGCATGCGAAAAAACAGAAAGCTCAACCTATAACAAGGATAAAAATAAATCAATAGAAAAGCTCCAGAAATGATATTGTTAGAGGTTGAATTGTGCTCCCCCTCTGCCCTGCCCAACTTCGTATGTTGAGGTCCTAACTCTCAGTATCTCAGAATGTGAGGCTATTTGGACATAGGATCATTGCAGATCTAATTAGGTGAGATAAGGTTATTAGGGTGGTTTCTAACCCAATATGACTGGAAAGGAAATTTTGAAGACACGAGGGAAGATGATATGAAGAAACACAGATGATTACCAAGAAGACAGTCCTAACAGATTTTTCCTTCATATGAGTCCTCAAAAAGGAACCGATCCTGCTGACACCTTGATTTTAGGCTTCTAGCTTTTAGAGCTGTGAGATCATACATTTCTATTGTTTAAGTCACTTATTTTGTGGTACTTTGTTAAGGCAACCCCAGCAAACTAATGTAGACATTGGTGGTAACATAAGCAGAGAATGACATTATAAAAGCTATTATAACATAAAGTATATGTTCAAGAAGGTAGAGGAAAACATGCACATAATAAGAAGAGACTTGGGAAATATGTTTAAAAGACTCAAATTGAAGTTCTATAAATAAAAACTATATTATCTGAGATGAAAAGAAAACCAAAAAAACCCCATGTGGCAAGAATTAGTAACAGATTCTACCTGTAGAAGAAAATATTAGTGAACTCGAAGGCACAGTGATAGAAACAATTCAAAATAAAATACACAGAACAAAACACGCAAAGTAAGAGTGGTATCAGTGAGTTGTGGGACAACTTCAAGTAGCCTATCACACAGATAATCAGAATCCTGCAAGGAGAAGGAGTTGAGGAAGAACAAGTATTTGAAGAAATAATGGTCCCAAATTTGCCCAGAAGCTCAAAGAATTCAAGCAGAAGAAACAAAGGAAATTATACCATGGCAGAGCATAATCAACCACTGTTAATTAAAAGTTTGTGTTAATGAGGAAAAAAAAATTTTTTTAAAGCAGCCAAAAGAGCAGAAAAGAAACACTATGTATACTGAGCAAAGTTAAGAGTGACAGCAGGCTCAGAAATAATACAAGCAAAAGTAGTATAGAAACATTTTTAACATCTGGAAGGGGAGAGAACCAGCAACATAAAATTCCATACCCAGCAGGAATATCTTTTTTAAAAAAATGAAAGCAAAACAAAAGCAACGTGGAACGGCCCAGTTGAAAGCTGCTCACACTGTGGGTTTGTATTGCAACCAAATAGCTCTCAGTTTAGGAAATTCTGATCTTTTAAAGGGACTGTAAGAAATATGTGCAACCTTTGTCTTAGAGACATGATCTCTATTATCTTAGTCAGGAAACAAATTTGACCTCTCCTCTGAAGAACAACATTTCTACCTTCCAGGTCTATTTGCTTGGAAACCTGAACAAGACAGTTGGGGGGGGGGAATAGAACAATAACAACAAAAACCCAATAAACTGTTAATACTTCTCCTCTGTTGAGAAAATGCAAAGAAATGCAAGCAGTCCCTGGTCCCTTCACTACCAACAGTAATCAAAAATCTTTATGGACTTAATAACAAAAATTTAAAATACATGGAGTAAAACTGTTAGAAGTGAAAGGTGAAATAGACACCTCTAGAATTATATAGCATATTTTAAACTTTCTCTCAATCATTGATGAAACGTGTACACAGAAAATTGTAAGGATAAAAGACCTGACAATTTTGTCAATTGACAAACTTGACCCAACTGTTATCAGTAGAACATTCTACCTAGCAGCAGCAGAATAAATATATTTTTGTAAATGTACATGGAGCATTTACTAAGTTAGGCCATACACTGGTTGAGAGGATATTGAAAAGTTCTAAATTATATAAAATATGTTACCTGATCACAATAGAATTAAGTTAGAAATCGGTAACAGAAAGATATGTGGAAATTCACTGAATATTTGGACACTAAAGAACATAATTCTAAATAATCCATGCATCAAAGAAAAAATCACATGGAGAATTAGAAATTATTTTGAAGTGAGTAGAAATGAAAACGTGTTATATCAAACATAATAGAATGAGGCTAAAGCAGTGTGTAGAGGGCAATAGTCCTCAACACTAATATTAGAAGGGAAAGAAGGTCTCAAATCAATGACCTAAGCTTCCACTCTGGAATCTAAAAAGGGAACAAATTAAAATCAAGCAAGCAGAAATAATGAAATAACAAGCATAAGAAGAAAGACTAATAAAATAAAAACCAATTTTAAAAAATCAATAAAACCAAAATCTGGGTCTTGGGGAGGATTAAAAAAAAAAAGATAAACCTCTAGCCAGATTTATCAAGATAGCTAGGGAAAAAAAAAATTGAAAAAACCCCACAAATTACCAATATCAGGAATTAAGTGGGACCTTTCTACTGATAGTGCATTTATTGAAATGATAATATGGGAATAATATGAATGCTTTTGTGGCAATAAATTTGGCAACTTACATAAAATGAACACATTCCTTGAAAGTCATTGACTACCAGAGTTCATTCAAGAAGGCAAGCTAAATAGATTTGTATCTATTATAGAAATTAAATTCACAGTGGAAAAGCTTCCTACAAAGAAAATGAGACTAGTATGACTCTGTAAAACCTGACAAAGCCATTACAAGGAAACTATAGACCAACACTTCTCCTGAACACAGATTGCAAATGTATTAATAACATTTTGGTGCATGATATTCAACAATGTATAAAGGCATATTATGTAATGACTTACTTGATTAGCCACATTATTTAGAATAAAGGAATAAAACCGCATTATCAGCTGAACAGGTACAGAACAACATTTAACAAAATTTAACACTTGTTTATACATTTTTACAAAGCTCTCAGAACACTAGAAGGGAGAAAATTTCCCCAGTATGATAAGGGAGATGTACAAAAATCATATAGCTAATGTGATCATTGAAAGTGTGTGTGGACCTAACACAGAACATAGGAATTCTGCTCCTAGATATTTACTCAGAAGAGATGAAATAAGTCATAAAAGTTTTTTGTATATTCTTTGCAGTATTGCAACTATCTCCTCTCACTCTGCAGCTTTCATTTCCTTCTCTCTTTTCATGTTTTTGAAGATTTTATGTATTTATTTGCGAGAGAGAGAGCACACAAGAGGTCTGGGGATGGGACAGCGTGGGAGGGGGCACAGGAGGGGTAGAAGGAGAGGGACAAGCAAACTCCCCACTGAGCAGGGAGCCCATCATGGGGCTCGATCCCAGGACCCCTGGGTGATGATCTGAGCAGAAGGCAGATGCTTAACTGGTACCCAGGTGCCCCGCATTTCCCTCGTAATATGACTTTTGATCAACAGGAATTCTTTTTTGTTGTTGTTGTTTAAGATTTGATTTATTTATTTATTTGAGAGAGAGAGAGAGCAAGCAGGAGAGAGAGTGAGCAGGGGGAGAGGCAGAGGGAGAGAAGAGAAGCAGGCTCCCCAGTGAGCAGAGCCTGATGTGGGGCTTGATCCCAGGACCCCGAGATCATGACCTGAGCCCAAGGCAGATGTTTAACTGACTAAGTCACCCAGGGGCCCTTAAAAATATTTTAAAGAAATGGCCCCTGCTTCCCATCTATGAAAACAGGCATTAAGAGGATCAAGAACTTGAAGCTATGGCATCAAAGGAACAGGATGAGTGTGACTCAGACTCAGAGAAATAAGATAGATGAGTGTCTCATCTAGCTTTTTAGAGCACGTGAATATCTTCCCTTGGCTACATAGAAATGCACTCAGTAGGGAAAGCAACTCATTATCGCCCAGTGGCTTATTGCCCAATGGCAAACATTGATCTTTTTGAAGTTTCTAGAGGCTCTTGTGTATAGGTCCTGCACTTTCTATTCAAGGAGGAAGGGCTTGGGACTGAGCAGACATTTGCCCAGCTGAGGATTTGACAAAAAATCAAGCGTCAAGTGCTACTTAGATAAGATAGACCTTCTGCAGCCATTTAGAAAACAGGGAGAGGCTAAATGAGTACCCTCATCTCTCAGGAGAAAGGGTAAGCTACCCCCGAAGTAAAATACGATTAGGCAGGATTTCAGGGCTCCTTGCAACATGACGGCTACACGGCTCTACAATTAGCCTTACATATGTCCAGCCTTAACGGCCAGCGAGAGCCCTGGTCACAGTTTCAATCCTTCTCCGGAGGTTAATGCACCAGCCTTCAGCGAGATTTGACATGACACGGAATAAGGTGCTGTGTTATCAACTACTCGAGAATTACAAATAGGTTTATGGTAGAACAGATCTGATTTGGAGACTGCGTAAAATGGAACGACGTGTAACTCACGTTCAAACCAGAATTAAGAAAATGTTGCCTTTGTCCTGAAGTTCAGATTTATTGAATCCTCATTATTCCAGCTTCACCTCAAAGGCCCTGGGTCTTCTGTCTGGGAATGAGTCTCCTTACTTCCTTAGTCAGTGAGATGCAAACATGGGCCGGGGTAAGACAAGGAGCGGAGATGCAGAGCTGGGGGAATTCTCTGGAGCTCCCTGCTCCTTTCTTACTCTCACAGATGTCCAGCGGTGCTCTTGCAAAACCATGTTCTTAGACACCCACAGAAGACAAGCCCCAAACAACTACCATCTTTTCATAAGATGGTTCTTTTTTATAAGAACTTTCACCACAGGCCATAGACACGGGAGGCAAAATGACACAGAAACTATTCTTATGAAGAGCTCTTGGGAAGCGACAGTGTAATACAAATAGCCTGGAAAATAGGCAAAGAGCATAAACAGCAAATTTACAAAAGAAGAAATGCAAATCTCTAATCTACATTAAATAGACCCAGGTGTCACTAGTGAACAATTTAAAGCAAAAAAAATAAAATAAAATAAGCTAGATTTCACATCTCAGGTTGGTGATGATTTGGAAAATATTCGTGAGTGTATGGTAAGAAGCTCTCTTATGTACTGTTAATGGAATTGTAAATGCTGTAAGCTTTTAGGGAAGTGATTGGGCAATAAATACTGAGTGACTTCAAATGTCCTTTGAATCAGTCATTATCTTTCCATGACCTGGTCTAAAGGAGATAATCTCACATGTAGATAAAGGTTAATGTGCAGAGATGCTTATCACAGGTAGCAACAAATTGGGAACGATTTAAAGGTCTAATCAAAGAACAATGATTAACCAAGATATGGCACTTTATGGAATATTATAAACTCATTATAAATAATGTTCATAGATAGTATCAGAAAATATTCAAGGTGTCGGGGCGCCTGGGTGGCACAGCGGTTAAGCGTCTGCCTTCGGCTCAGGGCGTGATCCAGGCGTTATGGGGTCGAGCCCCACATCAGGCTCCTCCGCTATGAGCCTGCTTCTTCCTCTCCCACTCCCCCTGCTTGTGTTCCCTCTCTCACTGGCTGTCTCTGTCTCTGCCGAATAAATAAATAAAATCTTAAAAAAAAAAAAGAAAATATTCAAGGTGTAACGTAAAGTGCAAAGAGAGGATATGTGGGCAAAGCTGTGAATAGACATTCCAAAGAGGAAAACGATATACAATTCGGTGAAAAAGTGTTGAAACACTGGAGCAATCAGACAAGTACAAATACAGATAAGAATGAGAAACCAATTTACAGGCCTCAAAATAGAAAAATTAGAAGAGTATATATACAAAATATCACTTAGTATATGGGAATATGGGAAATTGAGCAACACTGGAAAGCAATATGGTGGTACCTAGAGAAGTTTCCTCTGTGAGGACCCAGGACCCAATAATTCCACTCACTCCTGGACATATATCACAGAGACATTCTTACACAGGTCCCTAAAGGAACATAGAAAAGACATTTGTCATAATATTGATTGTGGCAGTAAGAAGTTAGAATAATCCAAGTGTTCAACACTGGGGAAGGAATGAGCAAAATATAGTAAATGCAGGCTATGAAATGACAAAATTTCGATTATGTGTACATCAATAAATCTGAGAAACAAAGGGTTGAATGAAAAAAGTAAAATCAGAATGAGATTTTAGTACAGATGCATATTAAAGAACACATATATGAAACAATGTAGCATTTTTTTCAGGGGGATGTATAGAAATCAGTAGGGAAGCACCTTTATCAGAAGGGAATAATAAATATTATTATTACTATTACTAATTTATAATTACAATAGAAAAGGACCTGGCTTAGATTGATGTTCAATGATGAAATGCTCTATAACTGAAAGGCATAATAAACTCAGTGCTCTGGTACCTAAGATTTTAAAGAGAAAAGAGCCAATATTACACTTACATCACATACTTCCAAGTTTGTAGTAAATGTGCAAGAAACACTGGAAGTGAAGAAAAACATTAAAATGTTAAAATTACCATCTTTGTATGATGATTTGTCACTTGCCTCCGTATTTGTAGCTACACGCCGAAGTCTGGCATACAGTGTGTCCAGCTGTTGGGATTTGAAGGTGTGTGAGCGTGGTGGGGTGGGGTGGGCCGAGCAAGTTCGGATTCCATTCGGATCAGTGTTCTCATGGAAGAAGCTCCAGAGCTTAGGCACCAAAGGGGCAGTAAGTGACTTCTAAAGAGGATGTAAAACTTAGGGAGAGAGGCCACAGTTAGGACAAGAAGCCTTTTGCTAGTACATGAGGCCCTCAGGAAGAAGGTCCAGCTGGGGGTGAAGGTGAGCTTGCTTTCCTCATATCTGCATGAAACCCCAGAGCTTTAGTTGCACTGGGCGTACTTTGGCAACTTCGATGACTAGAGAGCTCCAAGGCCTTAGGGAGGATACTCTAAATGGTCATGTAAAGAGCCTGGGGGGTGGGGAGGACACCTGAGTGGCTCAGCTGGTTGAGCCACCCACACTTGGTTTCCCCTCGGATCATGATCTCAGGGTCAAGAGATGGAGCCCTGTGTCAGGCTCTGCACTCAGCTTGGAATCTGCTTGAGATTCTCTCTCTCCTTCTCCATCTGCCCTTCCCCCCACTGTTCTCTCTCTCTCTCTCTCAAATAAATAAATAAATCTTAAAAAAGGAAAAGAAAGAAGAGCCCAGGGGTCCCCTCATTTAGTTTTGTAGGCAGTTGATACCATTGAGTATAGCCAGATGTGGAAGGGAAATGGGTCAAAAGCTAGAAATGATGGGCCAAGCTAAATCATGAGCATCATCCCCTGGCCCCTTGCATTCCTAATCTAGAAATAAGAGGATGGAGTAGACAATAATTGGTTAGGGATTTGAGAATTTGCATTAGGAAGAGAAAGAACCAGTGAAATAGGAATTACTACTGTTAGTAATCTTTCAGGTTGCATGAGCTGGAGAAATTAACATATTTTTTCTATCTTCTGAGCATTCTACAGATAAAGAAAATGTATTTATAATAAAAAATTATAATAAATTAGAAAATCAAAGTCTCAAGTATCAAAGAAAAACAGAGAAGCAAGGTATTTCTAAGAAAAGTCCTAATAAATGGTTCTTCTCATTCTAGGCTTATCTTGTGTGTTAGTCCACCACGTCCTAGGGTCCTAGGCCTTGTGTTGGAGTCTGGGAAGGAGATAAGGAAAGTCCTGCCCTGTTTTCAAATGGCTCACAGTCTTGCTCCGGAAGAGCACCTGAAAGTGGTTATTTTGACATGAGAAATTTTATTTTATTTATTTTATTTTTTAAAGATTTGTATTTATTTATTTGAGAGAGAGAGAACATGAGAGAGACATCAAGAGCAGGGGGCGGGGTACAGGGAGAAGCAGACTCCCCGATGTGGGGCTCTGTCCCAGGACCCCGGGATCATGACCTGAGCCAAAGCAGATGCTTAACCAACTGAGGCACCCAACATAAGAAATTTTAATTCCATAGCTCAAGTTCAAGGACTCTGGATGTCACATTGCATGCAAGATGGTCTTCCCACACCACCACCCTTACCAATGATAAGTTATATCACGTGTCTTTTCCTTCTGCTGCCGGAAAGGAAAGAAGTAGGTCAGAGTTAACACGGAGTAACCACATTAAGGGGGGCAGCTCCTTCCCAGCTAGCTTCCCGAGTCCTGTGGTAACAATCCCATGGTCCTTCTCCCACAGGTCTCCCACTCTCTTTCTCCCCCCTAAATGCTATAGCTAGGGCCAGACTGCAGTACTGTCTTCAATGCCTGGCCTCTTGTTCATTGCCCTGGCCTTCCTCTCCTCCATCACCACGGAGAGCACCCAGTCTCTCTGGATGCCCCACATCTCCCGTTCTGATCCCCCACGTTCTACCACAGAGCCTCACACCCCGATATTTTCTCTCCCTCCACCTTCATATTCCGTCTCAGAGCTCTATTTGAATTTTTAGATGTATGTGTTATTACCAATGGATTTGTTAGTCATGCTGTGTATTTTCTTCGTTTGTTTCTTTTCTGCATCTCCACATACCCTCTCCCACTCCCTAACTACATGGTGGACTCCGCAACAAGTGATTCTTGCTTCTTACTCTCTGCTGGAGTTCCAGGGTCTAAACCAGTGCCTGGCTCATAGAAGAAAAGCCTAACAAGCATTTGATCACAGAAGGAACAGATTTGAGGGAAATAACGTGGGGTAAAATGAACTTCCAGGAAGACCTTAAATAAGACCTAGTAGATGGTTGGCCATTCCATTTTCTCCTTCATCAGACATGAACCCACTAAGTGTCAATCACTAGTATGGGGGCGGGGAATTCAATTCAATTCTCACCCTGGGGGAGCTCACATTCTAGAAGGGCCAACAGGTCAATGGAAGTGAAATAGTGTGGAAAACGCTATAATTGGGTAAGCATTGGAGCACAGAGCGGGGGCATCTGGTTGGGGGTTTCCATAAGGGTTTCGAATGTGCCCCCAGGTGGAGGCCATCAAGTAGGGAGAGGCACCAGAAAAACGGGGGTGGCAAGGTTTGAAACAGGGCATTTGGGGCAGAGGGAAACATTGTGCCAAAGCTTGAAAGTGAGAAGAGGTAGGACATTCTGGGCCTTGGTACTGCTCAGTGGGCTAGTGTCCACATCATGCTGAAGGTGAACAGCTCTCTTGGGCATTTACAAATATACAGAAGCAAAGGCTGCAAGGGGCAGGGGCCAGGTGGCCACGGGGGTGCCTGGCACTTCGTAAATGCTCAGTGCGCACCAGCTTTAACAGGAGAGAGAAGAGGGGGGTTCAGGTCAGAGAACAGGGAAGGTAGAGCTGACCTTCCTAAGATGATAAGCACGGATCAGACTGAGAGAGCTTTCTGCCAACAAGGAAGCACCTCGGATCATTTCCCAGGGGTGCAGCACGTGGAATCCCTAGGGATGGAGTCATGGTCGTTGGTGGCGTTGACTGGGGGGACAGTGGAAGCAGCTCTAGTTGAGGGTATTGAAGTTGTTCAGCTGTGAAGTGGCTCCAGGTATCAACCCGAATGCAGGCAGTGGAGCAGAAACAATGGGCTGGAGTGGGGGGGGGTGGTAAAGGGAGGGTTTCTGGGACTTTGCCTAATTATATGGGAGAGTGAAGTAAGCGGACGTAAGCAGCATCCCTGCAAACCCTGGGCTCCAGGGGAACGATGGTGACGTGGACAGAATGACACAGGGAGCCTGAAAAAGAGCTTGCTTTCTGGCAGTCAGCCCCTACTAAGTGCCTGCCAGCAGTCCCAGCTGCTCTGTAACTGCCCACATGACAGGAACTGTCCTGGGCTGCAAATACCCAAAAAGACTCAAGGTGCTTCTGCTCTCAGCATTTTAATAGAAGGTGAGAAATATCAAACCAAAGGAATGAATCTCTAACTACGAAATTAGTCATCTAGGAGCAAAATAAGGATATCCAGGGAAGAAGAAATAAACCTCAAAACCCCTCCAGCCCACAAATAAGGTAGAGGGAACACACTTACTAGAAAGGCTGTCATACAAAAGATGGAAAGTAACAAGTGTGGGTGAGGATGTGGAGACATCAGGACATTTGCATATTGCCGGTGAGGATGTAACATGGTACAGCCGCCTTGGAAACAGTTCGGTGGTTCCTCGAAAAGGTAAATATAGAATTACCACATCACCCAGCACTTGCTCTCTGAGGTGTGTGCCCAAGAGGACTGCAATCAGGGACTCACAGATGTTCGCGTGCATGCTCACTGCAGCGTACTTCAAATAGTCAAGATGCAGGAACAACCCACGTCCATCACCAGATGAGTGGGTAAGCAAAATGTGGTGCTTACATGCAGTGCAATATTGCCCAGCCTTCGAAAGGGATGAAGGGCTGATGGAGGCTACAACACGGATGAAACTTGAGAACATTATGCTAAGTGAAATAAGCCAGGCACAAATGGACAAATATTGAGTGATTCCGTTTACCTAGAATGGGCAGATTGGTAGTGGATTAGTGGTCAGGGAGAGAGGAGAATGGGGAGTACCTGGGGCTTACTACCTACAGAGTCTGTTTGGGAAGATGAAAACATGATAGAAATTACTAGTCGTGATGGTTATACAACACTGTGAATATAACTAATGCCACTAAATTGTACACTTAAGAGTGGTTGAAATGGCAAATCTTGTGTCATATGTATTTTACCATAATAAAAAAAATTTAAATATGTAGACAAAATATGTAGGAACAGGTATGATAAAGGTATGTCAGGGATTAATATTAATATTGTGGGGATTTTTTCCTGGATTTTGTGATGTTTGAGGTAGATTTTAGATTTTGTCATTTGCTTTGATTTCTTCTTTTGAGTAAATTTTCATGTTGTTAAAAAAAAAATAAAGCCAATGAATAGTTGATATAGCTGTTACCCAAAGGAGACACTGGAGGAAGAGCTAACTAGCTGCTGGAGCACCCCTTGTCTTTAGTCCCGCCCGCATCCCTGGGGCATGCACACTAGTGTCCTCTGTTTACAGAGGAGGAAATGGCGCTCCCGGAAGTGAATGCGCTCCCGGAAGTGAATGGTCTTGCAGCGAGCTCCTCATGAGAAGGTCCCTCTGATTCCGAAGCCTATGCTTGTGGATGAGGTTGCCTTACGTTTGAAAAATGCTACTTTGGACTGTAATGTGGTTGAAGAAAATAACCACAGTGCACATTCTGTAATTACGTTCTAAGCAAATGTATGCCAAGAAATGATATTTTCAGACTGAAAACAGTGGGTTTTCTGTTGGAAAGAAAAAGCTGCTATCTTGTCCTGGCTTAGCCACTGACAAATCAGGGAGCATTGGGAAAACCAGTTAGCTGCCTTGGGCCTCGGAGACAGCATCTGCAAAAGCCAAGTCGATAATATTCATTGAGTGACCACAGAGCACAAGACCCCGAGTGACGCTCTACAGGATAGGGACGCAGTGTTACCAGCTTTGCTCTCGGTGAACTCAGGATCCCATTGAGAAGACAGGATCTAGCTGAGCAGAACCGAGAGGCCCATGAAAGACAGCAGAAGCCAGAGGACAGAACCATCAATTCTGTCTGGGGAAGCAACGCTTGATGAAGTGTGAGAAGGAAACTGATAGGCGTGTCACTGAGTCCCCAGCATCTGTTTCTTGGGGGCTGGGGGTGCGGGCTTCCAGGAGAAGTCAGTGAAATCAGTGTTTCTGGTTAGCGGGTTGGTTGCACGCCCTGCTTTGCTCTCTTCCATTCTCACAGTTTGTGGTTAATGATCTCAAATGCCTCCAGGTGACTTCTAGGGGTTGGGAGAGGTGATGACCTATTCTCCATTCTCTGCATGATACACAGTGGGGCGCACACATACACACACACACACACACACACACACACTCCAGAAAAGTCCATGCATTTGCTTTCAGTTCTCAGTGGTAGAATGCCCTGCACAGAGCTGGAGATTCTCATGCACTCATGTCTGTGCTTGTTCTGGCTCACGGCCTCCTTGTCCCCACCACCCTGGTGCCTCCATCAGCATGTGGACCTTCTTTGGCTCCCTCCATCCCTTGGAGTCTTGATCTCCACCATTCTCTGGCTGGCCCTACCTCACTCAGTCTCAGAAACCTTTGATGTGTGTGTGAGTCATTCTGTTTCCTCTTCCCTTTGTCTCTGCTGTTGGGTTGGTCAGGAGGCAGGTGTGAAGAACTTTGGGTCTAAGAGCGCAGGAAACTAGAAGGGTTATTTTTAAAGATAGGGACAGAATGATATCCTTTTTGTCTCTTCTTAACCTTTAATTACACCCTGAAGTTCTCATTATGTTAATTTTATTTGCCTGTTATTAACTCTTGATTTTTTTCAAACTTGACTACTCAAAGGGCATAGATAAAAGACCATCCCATCTCAGGTACAAAGGAGGGAGAGGTATTTCTGGCAGAGAGAACAGAAGAAGCAAAGTGGAAGAGATGGGAATAGACATGGTACATAAAAGGAATGGGAATAGTCCAGTGAGTGAGGTCCTAGAAGACAGTCGTAGGAGATGAGATCTCAGAATTAAACTGAGGACACACTCTGTACAAGGTCTTGAGTGTTTCAATTAGACATGGTGGCCTTCATTCCGTAGCAAATGGAAGGCAATCGTGGAAAGGTTCAGAAGAAGTGATGATATGATTATGCCTTTGTTTTGGTTAATTCTGATGGTTGTATAGAATGAATTAAAGGGGAGAGAATGTAGGAATAGATTTTTTCATTTATTCAACAAGTATTTATAAGTTGCTACAACGTTCCAGGTGCTGTGTTAAATGCTGGCACCAGACAGTGACCAAAATGGACAAAAATCCCTTTCCTCACAGATCTTAAAGGCTATGGTTAGATCATTGTGGGATTGCTGTGGCCTTCAATGGAGCAATGACAGTGGGACTAGGTAGGAAATGTGAAATAATATTTTGGAAGTTCAATTAACAGGATGTTCAAACTTGGGATCTGAGAGAAGGTAATAATATAGGTGACCACTTTTAACCGAAGTAAGATACAGAGAATAAGAAGAAAGTTTTGTATAGCTTTCAGGAGAGTATGTTGTACATATACTAAGTGCTAAGCATGAATATTTTAGAAGGTATTCCTGTGGTGATGTCCAGAAGGCAGTTGGAAATGTGCCTGGAGTTTGGAGGCAGGTGAGAACTACTGAATTGAGACACCTCAGAATATAGGTGATAACTAAAGCCAGGGGCAGAGATGGAGTCATCCAGAAGGAGTACACAGGGTGAGAAGAAGAGAAAATGAAGCTCATAACTTTTGACTTCGGGGCTTAAAGACAAGAAATCCGTGAAAGACTGAGATAAGGCAATCAGAAAAGTAAGAGGAGAAGTTGAAGATACTTATGTTTTGAAACTCAAAGAAGGCAAGTGTTTTAGGAAAGGATGGGTAAAGGTAAGAGTGGAAGGAAACCCAAGATAACCCAAGAGAAGGTCAAGCCCATATGGAAATTTCTTCAGAGCAGAAAGGTGCAGGGAGGGAAGGCTGATTTTATAAAAGGAGGGAAATAGAAGGGAGTTGAAGAAATACCATAAGGCATTCTCCAGCTCTGTATTTCTTAACTTGAGTCTAGAAATAGTAGTCTGGGTGTCCTGTGACTTCCTCCATGATACTTACATGACAAAGTTCTTTTACTATAATTTGTCCTATGAATCCCAAAAGTCTAAATGTAGGGCATGCAAAGAACCAAACTTCTTCTCAAGGCCAACAGAAAATGTCTGAGTTGAAAGAGGTCTTGTTCTCACTCCTCATAGAGCTGGGGGTGCCTTGGATTCCCTCTCCCCTGTCCATAGGAAGGATGCCAGAACTATAGTGACTGACTGCTATCCCCACATCTTAGGAGAGAACATGGACATGTTTCCCTATTTTGTAGCAGTACCAGGAAGTGGCCTCAGATGAAAGACAAAATTCCCATGAAGGCTTCTTTGTGGTCAAGAAGCCTAGAAGCTTTTTGACTGCAAAGCTCTAGAACATCCTACAGAAAACAGGGTCCCCTTGGATGTTCCAACATCAGTATTTCTGAGGCATCATAAATCAGTAAGTAATCTTTGGATCAGAATAAACTGAGTGAACGTCAGCTGAGAGCTCTTAACTGGGCAAGGCCTGCAGGATATTTAAGGGATTAATAACTCAAACTTCTTCCAGTCCACGTGATGACACAGCTGGATGTTGTCATAAGAACACCCAGTACCCCTCTTTATTTATTGGAGTTCAAATGCCTCTTCTTTCCTCCCGTGGCCCTTTTCAGTGAATTTTGTGGTCAGCTCACACTAATTTATTTGTTCAAGTCTGCCCCCTTCAGCTTTCCACAGAGGTTACAAAATTAAAAATTGTCAGTACCCATAACTGCCTGACCTTTTCAATTGGAAAAGTTCAGAGACTGGTCCGTGGGGGCTAAGAGGTAATTCTGCCAAGAGCAGCTGTGGCCTCACAAAATCAACGTAAATATTTCAACGGGTAAATAATCAGTCAGAAGGCTTGGGCCAAAAAACTACAAATGTGGAGCCAGACACAGAATGTCACAGGTGGAGTAAATTTAAAAGGAAAGCTACAGAAGTGACATTTCATAAGAATAAAACCTTGTCAGGAGAAGAGTTTTGGAAGTAGAATAATCTAAGTTCTAATAAATGGCTACTCGTCAAGGGAACTCAAGAGAACGAATGGAAGAATGTATGAGGGTCTCCATTCATCCTGGACTAGCACTGTAAATGCTACAGAACCACACTGGCCAAATGCATTATTTAAAAACTATTCAAAAAAAATTTTTTTTTAGTCTTTAGGAGCTACTCTGCTATTGGAAAGTACAGTAGAAAAGAAGCCAAGAAATCTCTAGTGAATGAGGGAGGAAAGATAAAAGTATGATTACATGCATGGCCTGGAAATCTCTCAAAAGTCTTGCAATCAAGAGAAATGAGCAAAATGGAACTTACTACGTCTGAAATCTTCACCATGAAAGTTCTATAAAAATAGAGGGGTGTGAGCATGGAGAATGCAGAGATAAACCCGTACATCCGTGGCCAATTGATTTTTGACAAGGGTGCCAAGACCATTCAATGGAGGAAAAAATAGTCTCTTCAACAAATTGTGCCAGGACAACGGAATACCCACATGGCAAAGAATTAAGTTGGACCCTTTCTTCACATTATATATAAAAGTTAACTCAAAATGGAGCGACAACCTAAATAGAAGAGCCGACACTATAAAACTCTTAGAAGAAAACAGGGGTAAATCTTCATGACCTTGGATTTGGCAACAGATTCCTAGCTGTGACACCAAAAGCACAAGAAATAAAGGGAAAAAATAGATCAATTGTACTTCAGCAAAATGAAAAACTTTTGCACACCACAGGATATTATCAAGTAGATGAAAAGCCTACCTACGCAATGGGAGAAATATTTGCAAATCACATTTTTGACAAGGGTTTAGTATGCAGCATATATAAAGAACCATTACAATTCAACAATAAAAAATAACTCAATTTTAAAAATGGGCAAAGAACTTCAATAGACATTTCTCCGAAAAAGCTCTCTGAATGGCCAAAAAGCAAATGAAAAGATGCTCAACATAGTCAACAGGGAAATGCAAATCAAAACTACAGTGAGATACCACTTCCCATTTGTTGGGATGGCTATAATAAAACAAAACCAAAAATCCAGAAAACAATAAGTGTTGGCAAGGATATGGAGACTTTGGGACCCTTGTATATTGCTGATGGGAATATAAAATGGGGCAGCGGCTGTGGAAAGCAGTTTGGTGGCTCCTCAAAAAGTTAAACATAAAAGTATCGTATGGCCCAGAAATGCTACTCCTAGGTATGTACCCAAAAGAGCCGAAAACAGGTATTCAAACAAATGCATGTACGTGCATGTTCATAGCAGCATAAGTCACAATAGCCAAAGGGTAGGAACAACCTCCATGTCCATCTGTGGATGGATGGATACATTGTCGTATACACATAATGCAATACTATTCAGACATAAAAAGGAATGAAGTACCGATAGGTGGCACAACGAGGATGAACCTCAGGCACGTTATACTGAGTGAAAGAAGTCGGGCATGAAAGGTTGCATATTGTATGATTCCGTTTACATGAAATATTCAGAATAGGTAAATCCATAGAGACAGAAAGCAGTTCGGTGGTTGCCTGGAGTTTGGGGAAGAAGAGACTGGGGATGAACTTTTAATGGGTATGAGGCTTCCTTTTGGATGATGAAAACCTTTTGAAACTGGACAGAGGGGGTGGTGGCACCATATTGTGAATGTACTAAATGCCGTTGAACTAAAATGGTTAATTTTATTCTATGTGAATTTCACCTCAATTTTTTTTCAAAAAGTAGAGAAATGTAGGTCATAATTCTATATAACATGAATTGGGCTTGCCCCTTTAGGAAGTATTCGAGCCTTGTAATGTAAAGAAATATGTTTCCGTAGAGCTCAGCCCAAGGACACATGTGATGTAGCTTTGGAGACTTTTCCCTCCTCCCTCTGTTACCAAGCTGCAGGTGGGTTAGAGGGAAATCTTTCTCACTATCAAGCTCACTTGCTTTCTCCACCCACCCCACACCCCAGAAGGGCCCCAAACAACCACTCTGAACTCTCAGCTTCATCCCCCCTGTAAATGTCATGTATCTTACGTGCCTTTAACTTGGGCTCCGAGAAGTGACTCCAAATAACTTGTCAATTCTCCTGCTATAGTGTCGTACTTCTTAGAGGCAATTAATCAGAATCATTGTTGAGGCTCCTCTTAAGTGTTACCTCCTCTGGGAAGCCTGCCCATTGTCCTTAGGCAGAACCCCTCCTTCTCTGCTGGCTGTTTGTTCATGCTGTTGGTCACACTGCTCTAGTCCTGCCAAAGCCCGGTGCCTGGCAGAGTGCCGGATATAGGAGGCATATCAATGCAATGCACTTAGACCGAAATACCTGTTGGGTAGTATGCCTCAGACTCAGTAAAAATGTACTTGATCCTTAGCAATATATCCGTGTGTGTGTGTGTGTGTGTGTGTGTGAGAGAGAGAGAGAGAGAGAGAGAGAGAGAGAGAGAGAGAGAGAGAAAGCGTGTGATGTGGATTGGGCGGAATATATTTGCCTGTGGAAGCCTTTTCATGCACCAGATAACCTCCTGTCAATGCCTATGGGTATATCAGTCTTGCTGCCACAGAATTTCTGCCCTTCAAAGAATAAATTTATCATTCGGAAACCAATTAATTTAACCTAATTCTGTCTTCAAAATAAATTGGGAGCTGCTTTATCTGAGGCTAGCTCTTTGAGATGGAGCTGGAGAGGGGCTGGAGAAATGTGTTTGACAAGCAGCCAGTCGCCGGTTGCTGGAGGACTGGAGGGAGCAGGGGGCAAGGGACGCCACCTACCAGTCTGCACCTGGCCGTGATTCTGTCACCCCAGGCAGGCTCTGGAGGACTTGGACACTGTCAGCTTCTGGGAGGGGGACAGGAGAATGAGAGTGGGGTAATGCAAGAAAGGAATACAATCACTAAAGCAAAAATACCCTTTTCTCCCTAAATCCAGAGTCAACCCAATTACTTCCATTTTCTCATTATATAAACTCTCTCTGAACAATGTCCGATTGTTCTGCAAGTGCATTCAGAACCTTGGGTGGAATGTGGCTGCTGGTGGTGGTCAGGGAAGAGGATGCACAAGGCAAGGAGCTGCTAGGTCGTTAGTGTGCATTCCAGGCACCCGGACGCCGTGCTGCACACAGCAGAGCGGTGGCCAATTTCCTTAAACTAAAATACGAGGTTTAATATACAGTTGAACCTTGAACAGCATGGGTTTGAACTGCGTGGGTGCCCTCCTATGTGGATGTTTTTCGGTAAATACAGGACAGTACTGTAAATGTATTTTCTTCTCCTTAGGATTTTTCTTAATATTTTCTTCTCTCCATCTTACTTTATGGTGAGAATACAGTATATAGGGGCACCTGGGTGGCTCAGTCAGTTAAGCATCTGCCTTTGGCTCAGGTCCTGATCCCAGGGTCGGCTCCCTGCTCAGCGGGGAGTCTGCTTCTCCCTCTCCCTCTGCCCCTGCACCCCACTCGTGCTTGCTCTCTCTCAAGTAAAAATAAAAAATTAAATCTTTTTTAAAAAAGAAAATACAGTATACAATATATATGACATACAAAATATGTGTTGGTCACCTGTTTATGTTATCGGTAGGGCTTCTAGTCAACAGTAGGCTATTAGTGGTTAAGTTTTTAGAGAGTCAAAAATTACACTTGGAGTTGTGACTTCGCAGGAGGGCAGTGCCCAACCCCCAGGTTGTCCTAGAGTCAACTGTAACCCCATTTCACCAACACTGCTGCTGCCACCCATAGCATACTTTGGTTCTAAAAACTTCCGAACACCCTGCAGTGTATCCTTTCTGCTAAATCTCTGGGGAGGAGCCATTTTATGTGCGTGCTTTGCCAGTTTGTTCTGCAATGGCTTTCCCTGAATGCTTGCGTTGGTTGGGGCTTACCCCCTCAGACCACTGGAAATCATTTCACGGTGTGCTATCCTCTTACCTCATCTGGTTGGCTCTTCTTTGGAAAGCCTCGAGGGGAAAAGCAAAACGAAACAAAACAAAACACTTTCATCACATTTGTGATGTTGGTAAGGAAAGATGAGAAGAAGCTGGAGTCCCTGGCATGGGAGACACGGGGCAGTGGGAGCCGCCAGTTATGTGGCTACATTGTTACTACGCAGTTTTGAAAGACTAGTAAAATCAACGTAAAGTCAGTCATCTCATTATCACCATGCAGTTGCAATTCTAAAGCATGCCGGGCAAATCAAGCCACTGGCGTGAGTGTAGGACTGAGGTTCTCCTGTTCTGAACTGGTCATTGTAAAAGACTTTTGAATGTAGAAACATGGACTGGTAAGACTGAAAGACTGTTAAGACTTTCGTTCTTCCTCTTTTCTTTCTTTCTTTCTCTTTCTTTCTTTCTTCTTTCTTTCTTCTTCTTCTTCTATTTTTTTTTTCAGAATTTTATTATTTGAGAGAGAGTGCTAAAGAGAGCAAGCGCAAAGGGGGCAGGGGCAGAGGGAGAAGCAGGCTCCCTGATGAGCAAGGAGCCTGATGCAGGATTCTATTCCAGGAGCCTGGGATCAGGGACCTGAGCTCAAAGCAGACACTTAACCGACTGAGCCACCCAGGTGCCCCTCTTTCTTTCTTCCTTCATTCCATCTTTCACTAAACAAAAATCTGAGTGGCCAAGGTAGAGATACCTTGACCATACATGCCTCTGCCTTTGAGAAGCTTGTTAAGTCAGAGAAAGAGCTGTTCATGACCTTCTCAAGGTCATATGAATGCCAAGAAGCTGAGTCAAAGCAGAATCCCTGATATTTTCAAAGGGCCTTCCTTCCCCAGGGGCTTTAGAGAAGCGAGAGCTCAGGAACCACAGAAATGCCAAGGTCTTGAAACACCTTCCAACCTTTAACTACACAAAGAAGCTTAAAATTCCTGATATTGTTTTTTTCTGAAAGATTTGTTCTGGGTATTGCTTTTCCCCCTCAGGAGACAGGTAGTTCCTGGAAGCCTTCGATGGCTTCTCCCAGCAACCCCCCCCCACACACACACACTTAGCTCAGGGATTTTTTTTTTTTTTCTAGCAGCACAACTGCATTTTGAAGTTTCAGCTTCAAAGGTAGGACTAACAGCAGTGCACTCCCCAGGCAACGGAGCTGAGGCAGCTCCCCCAGCACCACCTCAAATGACTTTTAATTAAATCGAACTCAGTCAGTCATGACTTCCACATTGTGCTTCTGTTTTCCACATCTAAAGTTCTATTTATAAACCATTTAGTCATACGGGCTACTGGACTGGGAGCCTAATTAGAGCTGTGTTACGGTATGGTCGCCTCCAGCATCGGCATTGCTTTCCTAGGAGGAGGGCTAGTTCACTGCTGGTGAAGGACCCACCGTACTTCCCAGGACTCCTGGCTGCCTTTTTGCTACGGGTGAAGGTGTGTGTTGTTAGGGAGGGAAGTCACGGCAGCCCCGCTGGGAGCCAAGGCCACGGTGATTGCCGGTCCCCGGTCTCCGTGTGCGGGACCCTGATAACCTTACAGCCTGCTGGTGGATCCGTCTTGGAAGGTTGGGGCCCATTTCTCCTCCTGTCTTGGAGGGAAGCCAGGATTTAAATAAAAGAAAGAAAGAATAAGAAAAAGAAATCAAATAGAAATTCAACCACTGGAGTCAAGGGCAAGCGAAATTGATTTTAAAGGGCTGGCTTCGAGCCACAGAAACAAAGAAAGTTGAGATGGAAACCGTGCTCCGGCTCCTGGTTGAATCGCGGCCGCTGCTGAGGGAGAGGGACATAACGGGAGAGAGGACATAAATGCTTCATTTTTAGCATGCCTCGTATACTGAAAACTAAGCGGGCACGCTCCTTAAAATTAGGGAAAAACTGTCCTCAGAGCAGTTCTGCCTGCCTGAAATGTAAGCGAGGCACCAAAATCAGGGCAAAGGGAGAGGGTGGTGGGAAGATAAGCAGAGCTTATCTCCAGCAACTCCACTTTGCTTTTTATTACTCGATTCCTTTATTACAAGTCATAATTTATAGCATGTAAATAGGATGTCCAAATTTAGACATTCTAACCCCACTCGTATAACTGACTGCAAACAATGTCAGATTTATTAAGAGGTGTCATTGCTTTAGGTGAAGGGAGCTGGTTCCAAAACCAGAATGCCTGAGTTCAAATGTTTGTTTTGCCACTTATTCGCTGTGTGACTTCAGCCAAACTGCTTGACCTCTCTGAGTCACAGTTCCATAATCTTTAAAAGAGGAATCATAATAATAGCAAGTATCCAAACTGTAGCACATAAAATGAGTGATGTATGTAAAATGTGGTGGGCAGTATTTGCCCATAATAAGTGGTAAAGTATTTGCTATTTTTCTTATTAAAGATTAATATTTTCTGCTGCTTCTCCTAGTTATTGATTTAATTTTCCTCAGAAGTTATCAATGCAAAATATCCAAATGGGGAAACAATGAATTTTGAACTGAAATTATATGGATACAATATACAAAAATTAATTCCAGGTAAATTGTAGATATAAATAGTCAAGTTTACACAATAAATCTGGAGGAGAGTGAAAAAAATCTCTTTAGGACTGTGGTTAAGGCAAAAATAATTTTTAAGCAGGAGATAAAAAGCATTCACCATAAAAAAAAAAACACTAAAAAATTCTACTTAAAATTATTTATGCTGTGGAAGTTAACAAATAAGTGTGTTAAATAATTTAACCCCTCAAGTTTTTACATTTGCTTATAATCTATTCACATCTAAATGAACCAAGCATGCGTGTGTGTGTGTGTGTGTGTGTGTGTGTTGTTAGAATGTAAGTTCTATGAAGACAAGGATATTTGACCGTAAGATTTGTTGCTTCCATCTCTGGCCACCTCAGCAGTGTCTGGTATGTAGTAGGCACTCAATAAATATTTGTCCAATGCATAAATGAATAAATGCCTTGTGTTTGATAAATTAAAGGAAAGTTAATTTAATACTGTATTTGTGGGCCAGGAAAATGGAATGGGTTCCTTCCCAGGAGATATAAATATTATGAT
Organism: Ailuropoda melanoleuca; assembly: GCF_002007445.2. NCBI lineage: Eukaryota > Metazoa > Chordata > Mammalia > Carnivora > Ursidae > Ailuropoda > Ailuropoda melanoleuca. The sequence goes on along the minus strand of NC_048224.1, from coordinate 127,323,197 downwards.
TGATCTACTTTTACGTTTTCTCCAGCCAGTTTTTCTCAAGCAGGGTTCATCATTGGAGGGAATGATTGATGTATGAGTAACAGTCAACAGTGGGAACCAGTGTGCAAGGCCATGAAACATAAAGGAAATTAATTTCTGGGCCCACCAAGATATCTCAGTATCTATCACTTAACAGAATACATGCATTCCAGTAAAGATAACTCTAAAGCAATTTCTTTGGTAAAAGGAAATCTATTTTCCTAGGGGAACTCTCAAAGAAGTTGAATGAGTGTTTTCACAGGGAAAAGTCCTATAATAAATGAGAGTTACAAGAAAGTCTTTCTGTGAGAAAAGGCACAAGATGGCGGTCAGCTTCCTGAAAGACTAGATGTGATGGTACCTAGGACGGCTCCTAGAGTACACTTCTAGTCGTCGTCACTTCCACTTGTATATTTATTTGCATAGGTGTCCCAAGTTTAGCATTCTCTATATCCAATCAGGGAACAAATTTCTGTGAAATTGCGCATTCCCTACCTTCTCTTTAGGGTCAGGTGTTTTCCGCGTATAAAGAAGCTGATGTGTGATAGCATGAGCCAACGGCGGTAATAGCGATGTCACGCTCTAGCTTCAACATCCTTCACGTCTGAAGTCAAAGATTGTGTGAAACAGGCGCACCCGTTAAACATCTGCCTTCAGCTCTGGTCATGGTCCCAGGGTCCTGGGATCAAGTCCTGCATCGGGCTCCCTGCTCGGTGGGGAGCCTGCTTCTCCCTTTGCCCCTACCCCTGCTTGTGCACTCTCTCTCATGCTCTCTCTCTCTCTCTCAAATAAATAAAATCTTTATTATTTTTTAAAAATTTTATTTATTTATTTGTCAGAGAGACAGCCAGCGAGAGAGGGAACACAAGCAGGGGGAGTGGGAGAGGAAGAAGCAGGCTCATAGCGGAGGAGCCTGATGTGGGGCTTGATCCCTTATTGCCGGGATCACGCCCTGAGCCGAAGGCAGACGCTTAATGACTGAGCCACCCAGGCACCCCTCAAATAAATAAAATCTTTAAAAAAAAATAAAAGATCGTGTGAAACAAATTTTAATGTGGCAAATTCAAAATGGGGTAAATCAAGCTTAACTTTACTAATGGATGTACATGCATAATTTGCACACATAGTTTCCAAAGCAATGAAGTCAGTAAGCGGTATCATCATCGTCATCTTCACCATTTACATCCAGACAGCCCAAAAGTAACGAAGTGCTGTGAGACCAATAGTTAACTGCTGGTTACTGCCTGGATGGCTAAAAACCGGAATTGAGCTTGGCTCTGAATTGGTTTCGCAGCCGGGCCTGAGGGACTGTTCAGTGGGGAGACCAGCTGTCGTAGCTGCTGTTTCTGGTTCTGTCGGTGAAGAGCAATTCATCACCATGCTTCATATTTCCATCTGCAGAATGGGGCTGTGCACCCGCAGCCACTCACACCAGCAAGAACTTTTGCACCACCCATCTTGAAAACTGGCTGTGGAGCGAGCAGAATTAGCAAGGCAGCAGGGAGGTAGGAAGGCCCTTGGGTTGCTGGTTGGAAGCTGAGAGCTGGCTGGGAATAATTCTCTCTGATCTATTGCCTGGAGAACACCACGAGCCAGCTGGTCTGAGAAGATAAGAGAACTGTTCTTCTCCAGGCTAGGTAGTGCCATTACCTAGCAAGGAGTTGGGCTAGATGCGGCACAAGCCGTCCTTTCACTGTGTGCCAGAGTCTGCCCGCCTTTCATCTGGATTTGAGCATTAAAAAAAAAAAAAAAAAAAAAAAAAAAGCTCATATTTTAAAAAGTGATTTGGAATAACTTTGGAAATAACAGTGGCTTTGCATACATGCTCAGTCGGCCCTCATTGCCTCCTCCGTCTGTCTGTATACTTGCTATTGCTATCACACTCTGCCTTGTTAGAGGCAGACGTGCCACAACTCAGAGGAAAGAAGGGAAAACAATTGGTTTCGACCCCTGCAGGACGGCGGCAGAAGAACAGAATTGAGCGTGGTGATGGGTAATTTTATGTCTACTTGGCTAGGCTACGGTGACCCGCTGTTTGGCCCAAGACCAATCGAGGTGTTGCTGTGAAGGTATTTTTCTAGACATGAGTAACATTTAAATTAGTAGATACAATTCTGACACCGATTCCAACGTGTGTTTTCCAACGCCGTTCCCTGACACCAGCCAGTGTCCTACAGTTCAACTCAATTCTGACACTAGCTACCTGGAGATAGCATCAGAGCCCACAGGCGAGGGGTTCAGTCCCAGAAGATGCTCCCCCACATTTTCAGATGCCAATCATACACCCAGGTTGCTTCTGATGGCCAGCTGTAGATGGGAGGTTCTCATGACCCACTCCTTTAATTCATTTGCTAGAGAGGCTCCCAGAACTCAGGGAAACATTTTACTTACTGGATTGCCTGTTTATTACAAAAGGGCACAACTTAGGAATAGTCAGATGGAAGAGACACAGGATAGGGTAAGGGGAAAGGGGGCAGGGCTTCCGTGCTCTCTCTGAGCACACTACTGCTTCCAAAGCCCCACGAGTCCACCAACCCTGAAGCTCTCCAAAGCTGTCCTCTTCTGTGTTTACAGAAGTTTCATTACGCGGGCATGACTGATTAGCTCATTGACCATTGGTGATTGAACTCAATCTCCAGCCCTCCCCCCCAGTCAGGTAGTGGGACTGCAAGTTCCAATCCTCTAATCACATGGTTGTCTGGCAACAGGCCCTCACTCTTAGTTGACCTAGGGGCATTTGAAGGTTGTGTCATTAACATAACAAAAGACACCTTTATGCTTTCATTGTTTCAGAAAATTCCAAGGGTTTCAGGACTTCTGCGCCAGGAGTGGTGAAAACCCAAACAGTATTTGTTATTGCAGAAATAGAAGAAGAAGAAAAATTCTAGGAGGCAATGTAGAAACCCTGCCTGAGTTCCTAGCCTGCAGCCCTGCAGACTTTGGACTCAAGACTGCAACATCGATTCTTACCTGTCTCCAGCTTGCCCACCTGCCCTACAAATGTTGGACTTACTAGCCAGTCCCCCATCACATGAGCCAATTCCTTGCAAGGTCTCTCTCTCTCACTCTCACTCTCTTTCTATCTGTATAGACAGAGTTCCCTACTGGTTCTGTTTCTCTGGAGAATCTTGACTAGTAAGCATCTTACTCTTACAGTTAAGGGGAGATATGCTGCGCCCCAGGAGGTGTGGGTGAAGGGTTGCCAAAACATGGCCCATCTTCAAACATCTCCCTCCCCTCTTTATCCCCCCGTCTACCAGCCAGCTTGGAAATTCATTCTGGAAAGTCACTGAGAGGGACAACATCACCTACTGAAGGCCATAGAAGTATCCTTACCCACAAGCCCATTAGCTTGGCAAATTTTTCTGGTCGGGTGGGCCCTGGACTCTGGAAAAAGAGAGACATAATACTGACTCCTGGAAACGGAGTTACATTGTAATGCTTGTAGCACTCAGGGGTAAGGGCAGATGAGGGCAGTCAAATGGGATGAGACAGGTGCTAGGAGGGGTGCGTAGAAGGAAGGTGAAAAGACACAAGGAAGATGATTTGTTATGTTGCATAATATTACGAGTGATCAGCATCGTAAGATCGGTCAGCCCCAACCTGGCCATCTAGTCAAGGGGAAGCAAATCCCTTCTCAGGCAGCCCCCATATGCAGCAGGGCACCGGAGCGAAGCCCCACACCCCCAGACCACTTCCAGCCACCCCCTGCTCACCTCCGAAAGGAGCCCAGATAACCCCATGCCCTTGGCAGCACGCAGGGACTTGGCTTTCTGGATACGGGAAGAGACCTATCACGGTCTTTCGGCTTTTGAGGACTCCCTGCATTTATCCTCCCCCGCAGGTCAACCTACCCCCTGTACTGCAGGGGCTTCCTTAGCGGCAGAACTTTCCCTCTCACTACTCAATCTCTGGCCTCTTATCCTTTTTCTCTTAAAAAAACAATTCCCGTTGAGGGGGCGCCTGGGCGGCTCAGTCTGCTGAGCGTCTGAATTTGGCTCAGGTCATGACTCAGGGTCCTGGGATTGAGCCCTGCACCGGGCTCCCTGCTCAGTGGGGAGTCTGCTTCTTCCTGTCCCTCTGATCCTCCTCCCTGCTCATGCTCTCTTTCTTTCAAATAAATGAAAAATAAAATCTTCAAAAAAAATTGCCATTGATCCAGTTCCCGTTCGATTACCCTCACCTCGAGCCCTTTGGAGTTAATACGGCTGCATTTTTCAAGCGAGGCAACAGGCTTGGGGAGCTTGCCCAGACGTCAGCGGGCAGATCGGGGCCCGGCCTGGCCGACCCACAAGAGACTCCAGGAAGGACAGACCAAGAAATGCCACGGCTGAGACCCCATTGCCTAAGAGGGACTCCGAGGTAGGGCCCCAGCACACATGGAAAGCAAGAGGAAAGGAAGCTATTTAAAATGGAAGCCAAGGGGCCCTTTATTCTGTGAATTTAAATGCAGACATGACATTAACGGCACGATAACCCAGGAATACCAGCCCACTGCTCGTAATTAGACCTTACACGTCTTTACTCTTTGACAGATGCGAAGAATTTCAAAATATAATTAAACCTTCCAATACCCCTGTGAGAAGGTGGTATCATATTCATTTTACAGATGGGTGAACTGAGGCCAACAGAAGACAAGTCTCTGAAAGTTAACTCTTGAATCTGTGAGAAAACATTGAGGAAACCCTGTGGTTCCTTGCTCCACGGTGCCTCCGGCTCCCGCCAGCTCAGAACAGTAGTCCAGAATTTTTAAGGGAGGAATCAAGATTGAATGGTGTCAGGAAAACTTTTCACCCATATTTATCCATCCAAGTATCTAAAGCAAATATGTGAGGCGACAGAGCAAAAGTCCGGTCATATAAGCGTTTAGCCCTGGCACGAGCTGCAGTGGATTTACCCAGGGTTTCCGAAAACCTGTGCGATCCGAGGATTCCCCCGGGTGCCATTTGTGAATGATAGAGGTCTTCTGGATTCTCCCCTGGAGATTCTGATTTGGTAGGTCTGGGGTAGATCCTAGGAGCTTGCATTTTTGACAAGTTTCCAGGTGATTTTTTTATACATAGGAAAGTTTGGGAAACACTGGATTAGTGTTTCTCTAAGTGCTTCTGAAGCCTATTATTTCTGTGCCTACCGCTGTGTTTGGTCCCATCAGATATACTCAGGGTGTAAGAAACAGCCTCACAAGTCCCCTTTTCCCCCATATTCACTGTCTTGGGGGACGCAACAAATGTTTATTGCACACCTGCTCTACCAAAAACCTCAGCTCTTGGGCTGGGTCCTGCGGCAGTCACTAAGATGAAGAAGCCAGGACAGACAGACAGCTGGACAGTAACTGTAATAGCATGAGATAGGGTTACGATAGAGGTTTGCACAAAGCATTCTGATGGGGGAGACAGAGGAGCAAGTAAATAGAGTTGACAGGAAGAGAGGGGAAATGTACAAGGGAAGACCTGTGAGCTGGGTTTTGAAGGATGGATAGGAGTTTGTCCATTGGGAGCACATTACAGAAAAAAAGCAACAACATAAGCAATGGAATATATGTATACATGCAGGTGTACACATATTTTAATCATGACTCTTTGGAGGTAGGGCAGTAATACAACATAAGTCTGTGACAAGGTGTGGTAAGAGCTGATTGCTTTCTTTTGGTTGCCTTGTATGTCTTGCTCATTCATTCAACAACTGTGTATCGAGTACCCGTTGGGTGCCAGGCAGCATCTTAAGTTCTGGTGTTTTATCAGTTACAAACTAATTTTTCAAAATGCCTTTCCCTAAGAGTTTACATTCTAGCAGGGAGTAGAAAATCAACAGACAAATGAAATATGTGGAATGTCAGAAGATAATAAATGTATCCAAGGAGAGACGTAAGATTGAGGAGAGGAACAGGGAGGTGCCCATGACAGTGCTTCTGGCTGAAGGAGGTTTTGCTCAGAAGCTGACACTTGATCCTTACCCCAAAGAAGGCAAGGGTGGGAACCAAATGGGGGAGAGTGCTCCAGCTAGAGGGGGAAGCAAACAGAAAGGCCTTGAGCATGGACTTTGCCCGGGACCTCTGAGGGACAGAGAGGAGGCCAGCACGGCAGGAGGGAGACAGGTAAGTGTGTAGGAGAGGAAGTGAATATGGTGACAGTGTTAGAGGGGCAGTTAGGTTTTAGTGGGATGCTTGGAGGCCAGCAAAGGGGGAGTCAGGGTAAGCTATCACGAAAGTCAGAGGCCTGTCCTGGCAGCCCTAAGGAGCTGGATCAAATGAGACAGACCCAAGACAAAGAAGGCTGGAGACCCTGACCAAATAAGGGAGAAAAGGCATGAAATCCTGCTCTCAAAAAATCCCCTCCCTAAGTAATAAACATTCCACCTCCTAGTTAATAACTTTCAATGAAAGATAGAGACCCAAACCCCGGGTACAACTTTCCCTTGAGCTCACACTCTCACATCTCAAGAGCGTACTCACTTTAATAAACTTCCCCACTTGCACCGCTCAACAGTTGTATCTGGTCTATCCTTGAATTCATTCTTGCCATGAGACCCAGAGCTTCCAGTGACATTCCAGGGATGGGCTGAATGGAGGTCTCAGGGCTGGGGATTTCCCCAGTCCTCCCGGCAACAAGAGTAGGCAGAGAGAAGGGGGACCTGATTGTGAAGGGCTCTCCAGGCTTTCTTATGGATTTTTGGCTTTTCTTCTGAGTGAGAAGGAAAACCACTGGAGGGTTTTGAGTAGAGGTATGATAAGATCTGATTTTTCTTTAAAGATGCGTCACTCTGATGCCATGATGAAAACAGCATGCAGGGGCTGAGGGCAAGCCAGATGGGAGACTACTGCAATGGTCCAGGCGCGAGCTGATGGCAGCTTGAACCTGGGTAGAAGCAGTGGAGGTGGTGTAAAATGGAAGTCTTGATGTCTTTTGAATTGTTAGAAGGGTGGATATGGGGCATGAAGGAAAGAAGGAAGTTGAGGATCTTGGTCTCATTCTAGAAACCATGTGCAAAGGCATTACCTGGTTTTCACCTGGAGGGTGGGCGGAAGCCTACTACAACAATCGAGGCAAGAGACAAGGATGTTTGACCAAGACTAGGCCTGTGAGTTCCAAGGAAGGAATCATGGTGAGAGAAGTTTTGGAGGAACGAGCCCCAGAATTTGGTGACAAATTCCATGTGTTTAGTGTGATCGGTGTATGATGGAGACACAGAGTAGCAGTCAGATTCATGGCAGGAGAGAGGATGACTTTGGCTTTGGCGTGTGGATCTGGAGATGTCGCTGATCTTTGGATGAACGATCATTAGAAGACCAGAGCGATTTAGCTCTGCCACTTGGGAAGGAGGACATGGCCAGAAGTTGTGGAGCTAGCTAATGATTTTGGATATTGATGCTAATTTTAAAGTAAGACTTCTAGATTTTGCCAAGGGTAATGATTTTTACAGTACATAGTGCTGCTCTCTGTAAATTTAAGCACCAGGAGAGCTCAGCAAATCCTGGGAGATAAAAATGGTCCAGCAGGATGAGCACGAATGTCGGGCATGGGTGGAGAGTAGTGTGGGCGGTGAGAAATTCCGCACCCTCCTCGGGCTGCCCACCCTCTCCAAGCAGACTGCATGACCTGTGAGTCTTGTCTTTGCATAAGTGCAGCAGCACATTTATAAACTGTCTTTGCATTTTTAAAGCATGTAGTGAGGATCCCCAGAAAGATCCCCATGTGGGCCTTGAAATCCCTTGCATGCCCACTGTGTCATTTTTGCTTTGGTCATTGGCTGGACAGCGACTTGCTTCTAATGAACAGAAGGTGACCAAAGTGATGAGCTCTCACTACTGACACTAGGTCATTAAAGACTGTGACTTCACCTTGCCGGCACTTCCTCACCCCACCTGCTCACTTTGATGAAGTCAGCTGCCATTCTGGGAGCTGCCCTATGGGGAAGGTCACGTAGCGAGAACCAGGGGTGGCCTCTAGCCAAGAGCTCAGGAGAAGCTGAGGCCCAGAGACCACCAGTCCATATACACCTGAAGCCTGCCTACCACTATCGAGGGAGCTTGGAAACAGACCCCGGCTCAGTTGAGCTTTGGGATCACTACACCCCAGGGGAGCCCTCGATGGCAGCCTTGTGAGGGACTGGGGGCGGGGGCACCCAGCTCAGCCACGTCCAGGTTCCTGACCCACAGAAAATGTAAGGTAATAAAGGGGTATTATGTCAAGCGGCTAAAATTTGGATAATTTCTTATGCAACGGATAACTAATACATCAATTAACGTGGGATAATCTGGGATGGTTCTGGAGGAAAAGAAATGAAGGATCTTATATAATGAACCTGCATAGTTACCAAACACGTGTCTCTGACATGGAAGCAAAGCTAAAAAAGGAGGCCCCAAGAAGCACTGGGGCAGAGAACAGAAGGACAAGTGTAGGAATAAATGAAGACCAACCAAATGAGAAAGGCAGAGGCTCCTCATTCAGAGCTGGCCGGAGCAAGGGAGAGGCTGACCATCCCTTGCCTTTGGCAGAGACTCAAAGGCAGGCAGAGGGTAGGAGAGCTTCACAGAGGAAACGGGCAGCCTCCGGGGGTGTCCTGATTGGAGGCTGCTGGCCTGGGGGGCTGGAGGCGGGCTAAGTAGAACCCAGAGTTCTGTGTGATGGGTTCGGGTGCATTCGAGGCTTTCTGTGGCCGGCCCCCAGTTGGAAGTGAGGATGCAAATTAGGAAAGTTGGCAGTTATTTATCAAGTCCTGGCCATTCGGGGCCACTTATTACAGAGATGTTTCGGTTACCTGGGTTGTTGACAAAGACAGTGGTCTGACAGTCAGCTAAGTCTGGACGGCTTAGCATAGATCATGGGCTGGTTGCTGCAGATTGTGGGTCAGTCTCATTTTTATATATGGCCTGGCCACCATTGTTGGTTGGTACTTTCAGTCTCTCAGAAGGAAGAGTAGCTATGAAGAAACCAAGTCCAGGAGATCCCTACACATGGATTTAGGACATCCCTAGTCACAGAGGGACCATGTCAGCAGCCCCTGCTGCTTTTTCACAGGCCCCCAGATAAATCAATAAATGAATACCGCAGAGAAAGGCATGGCATGCTTCAGAAATCTGGACCTATGACAAGTCACTGGTCCAATTTAAATTGCTTGTGACCATGCTCTAGCCACACCTGTTTCTCCTTTCATGAGAGTCTGAAAGCAGGTGTGCCATGCCGTGCTCACGTTCTACCTGCTTTCACAGAGCCCCCTTTGCTCTCGGCCCCATGGCTCTCCACAGAGCCAACATTTAAATGGCCTCTTACCACAGTGGCCTCTTTTCTAGAACGAGCCCTGGGAGAGTCTTTACCTCCAACGTCCTGAGTTGCAGTGTAGCTTTCTTTACTGGACTCCTTTACTATGGTCTTTTTTCACAGTCAGGCTTAAGGGAGGTTTTCTATTTCTTTTTCTTTTTTTTTCTTTTTTTTTTTTTGCCTTTTCACCTGCTAACCGGGAAATTACCCTCCACATAGTAAATGCTAGCTGATCCTGTTGTGAGAATAAGAAATTCTCTTGTAACTTTGCTCTGCTGGGCAAAAATCTACATCAGATCCACTCTCCCTCTTAGCAAGCAGTGACTTTCAGAAGAGGGACCCGGGTCTGGATAATAACAGCAGGGCTTATAATCTCCCCCGTGCTAATGAGGGTCGCATCCTACCTGACTTGCAGGCCTTCTGCAGAGAGAGTCCAGCTTCTCCCGCTCTAATTAGAAAGGCTGATGGAGGTGGAAGCGTGCACCTTTAAAAGTATCCACGCAAGTGGTTCGAACAATGCAGAGAACAATTATTTGCAGCCCCAATGGCAAAGATGGTTAATTAAAATAGTGATGATGCCGATAAGAGTCGTGACAAACGGGGGTCCCTCTTTAATGAGAATGGTCGCATTCTCTGCTCCCTTCTCCCCTTGCTCATCAGGAAATAGCAGAGTGGAGCCCCCAGGAGACTCCGGCTCAATTAGGCCCCGCAGGCAGTGGAAGCTGCCAAAGGCCCCGTGAAGAGAAAATTTCAGCACCTAATTTGGGAGGGAAGGAGAGAGGGCACAGGCTTTAATGGAATATGCCACCGGCACTTCCAGGTCCACAGCTGATGGGATGGGCCTCTTGGAACAGTACTCGAAAAGGCAAGAGTGGGGGGAGGGGCGGGGGGGCAGGGGCGGGTAGAGGAGACACGGGCTTTGCAGCCGCTCCTGCCTACAGCGGGATCTTCGTTCTGGAGTCTGTTTTCTCACTGAAAACCATAAAGATAATGACAATGACCTCATCGAGTGCTGGGTGAGGGTATGTGCGTCTTGCTGGGTGAGGGTATGTGCGTCTGCATAAGGTGGGGAGAGAGAGAGAGAATGTACGCTGGGCACACAGATCACACAAGCAGAAACTGGCGCCTTTCCTTCTTACCTCTTTGTGTCTCAGCGCGCCTGTCCTGATGGGCTTCACTCCTGTCTGCCATCTCGTTTGCAACTGGCCCCTTCTAGCTCATAGGACCTGCTTCCAGGGGCCCACGCTTTGCCCTACCCGCTGTTCCATTGAAGGTGTCCTAAAGACCTTTCTTGGGCATTTTGTGTTATTTCTTCCAGGGGCCAGCTCCCTAAGAACAGGAGCCATTCCTTCTCTTTCTTTGCCGATTTCCCACCATCAATCCTCAAAAACCCCCAGCTGTCAGCTCTGAGTTGGACATCGCCCCCTCCCCCATGGGCTCTAACAAGGGAGAGTCTTTGGGGCGACTCAGAGAGCTAAAGAACCCTAAGTCCGGCTCTTTCATGTTTGAGGAGACCCTCATTGTTGCTAACACCTATCTTTGTAAAGCAGAGGCATCTCGCTATCTGGATTTTGTTCTTTCCAATGACCCTGTGAGGTGCTAGGCTGGGCGGAGATTCACAAAGTAGTTTCACTTGTCTAAAAATCTAAGTTTTAGGAAGAGGCAGAACAAAAGCCAAAATATTCTGAGGAAAAGTTGGGACACACTCTCCATTTTCTGGAAATAACTCATATTGGACTCTGTATCTCTGGATAAATTATGAAAATCTCAGTGGCTTAACATAACAAAGGTTTCTTTCTCACTCGTGCAGATTGTCCATCCCAGGTCAGTTGGGGTTCTGCCTGCTAAGTCACCCCTGTAACCATCTGCACCCTGAGACCTGGGCTGATGGAACAGCTGCCCCTTGGAGCATTGCTAACTGCTGGGGCAGAGGAAAGGCAAGCATGCTGAAGCATTTGCTTGATCCTAAAGCACTGGCCCAGAAGTGACCCATTTCACTGGCCGTGCCTGAGTTCACCAGGGCGGGGAAGCATCACCCTCGCCGAGTGAGGGGCACGGGCATTGGTGAAGAGTTACACAGTCTACCATTGACCCCACTGTTCTTTGTCTCAACTCATCAGTGCTCTTGAAATCAGTAGAGCCTGTTAGTGGGCTACTCACCCTGGCTAGTGATTGTTGATACAGTTGGAGGATTGTGGACCCCTCTTCATGCTCTTTTTTGAAAGCAGAGACAAAGCAATGATATCCGCAGTAGTATTTGTTTTGGAAGAGACAAGTTAGAAGGTGATGTTTGTGCTTGGCAATCAATAACATGTTTAAATCCTGAACTGAAAGTTAATATATTAGCAACCGCCCAAGGGGAAGCTCCACGGGCTGTGTTCCCACACCTGGCCTCTTGCCACAGATACTCTTCCAGTCTCAGAGGGGTCCAAAGCCACATGCAAACGCTGAGGTCTGTGATAGCAACGCATTAAAATATCCCACTTTTTGGTTTGTTTGCTGAAAAGAAGACAGAACCAAGTAACTCACTAGTGATAGAGGGTCGCATGTTCCCCCCAAGAACAACCGAAATAGAACTTCAAAAGTGTTTGGAATTGTTACAACAGAAGATGGCAGGGGGCCTTGAGTAAAGGACCAGATGACAGAGTTCCCCTGGGACGGGGGCTCTCTTCAGACAGGCCATGAGACTTCTCCCTCTCTATCGGCATAGACACTGCATCTTCGTCCTTTAATTCATTTGTTTGCAAAAAAACAAAAAAATAAGATCCCAAAGCTTCTCCTTCCAGCTTATGGAGCCTGTTCCCTATAGAGAAACATCAGATATATTGACTTACCTCCTCAGACTTCATAGTTCCTGTACTTCTAGGAAGATTTGAGGCCAGGTCTGCTTTAAACTTTATATGAACTACGACACTTGGAACTGAAGCCAAGCAGTGAGTGAGACCGTAGAGTGAGCAGATGTTTCCACATCCCTGAAAAGAGTTAATGATGTGCTCAGCAGTGACTTGCTTCTGTAGGTTCCGGGAGCTAAGGCACAACAGGACAACACTGGCCTCTTGGGAGGGTCACGCAGCCAGTGTGCAGGCGATTATGCAGGCAAAGTGCCGCTTCGAGGGCCAGCCTCTTCTGCTTGGATGGGACTACCTATCCCCCGCCTGAGCTTCAGGAAAGGCTGATTTATTACTAGGACAGGTGTGCAATCTGTCACACCAACCTACTGGCCAACAGCGGTGTATGTAGCCCTCTGTCCATTTTTGCCCCTCCTACCTCTTGTGGGCAGAAAAGCAGTCTGTGCGATCTCTACGTCCAGATGTTATCTGAGAAGACCTCCAGACATGACGTGATTTAGGGATTTGTGTTCAATTACATTTATCTAACATTTATATATTGACTACATATTCAGAGCCTGGAAATACACATATGAAGAAGACAGAGCTTCCGAACATGAACACTGATTGGCAGAACCACCCTGGGACCTAGGCAAAGGGTGGCCCCTTTGCTTAGAGGACCCACTCTGGGCCTCTGGCAGTCATGCCCCACCCTGTAACGAAGGATTCTGCAAAACCAGGAGGGATGTGTCCAAGTGAAGCCTGTGACCCTCCCTCCTTCTACTCCATTTTCCATGTGCCCAGCACCCTAGAATTCCCTGTCCAAACAACCCCAACAGCATAAGCTTCTTCCTAAGGTCCCAACTGTGGCCTGGTAGGAGTTCATCGAGGGGGTGAGTGGTCCAGAAGAGTTGGCCATAGCTCGGACTTTTGGCCTGAGGTGTCCACCGACTTGATACCATCCCGTTCACAGTGCGGGCTGGAACGGGAGTGGGAGATGGAGCCGGAGGGTTTGCAGGCCAGGGCCTCTATTGGAATGTGCCTCTAGTCCTGAAAATGTGGGGATGACCTCATGATTGGGCATTCTGGGAGATAATGGTAAAGCTAGGTTGGAGATGGGCAGATCTCAAACCTGGAATGGGTTTCTTTTGGCCAGCAATGGGTTAATCAGCCACTGTTACCTATTTTTGATTGTTTATGGAAAGATTTGATCATGAAAGGCCAATGAAAGTGTTCAAGAGTCTGATTCTTCTTGTCTATCTAAATTACCATCTGAGGAGGTAAAGCAAACCAATTTACCTTGAAGCTTTCATCAAAGAAATCCGTAGACAGTCCAGGAGTTACATGCTAACAAGATAGTGAGTCCTGAAGCAGGAAAACAAACTAAAAAGCCAAACTCAAACTAAAAGGTATCACTTCATGATAAATTCACACTTATTTAGACAAAAGAATCAGTATCATGGGAAATACAAATAGTTTGGTTACCCAGATTTAAGTTAGGATTATCTATCTTTACAGAATTAAATTATTATAATTTGCAATATAATAATTGTATTTATTATATATTACTAAAATTATACTAAGTAAAATTATATCCCTTCTTCTTGTTACCAACTTCAGTAATTTGGCAGATTGCCTTTATTATTTTTTTTTAAGTTGCTAATATGTACTTAGTGTCTATTCTCCAAAGACTGGCTAAGCAGAAGTAGGACAAGGTGTCCCCAGTGGTCCCCTCCTTGTTATGACTGAAGACAGGTGCACAGGAACTTCTCCCTGCCGAGACTCAGAAAAACGGCCCCCTGTGAGTAACTCATGGGTTCATTGTTGTGATAGTGTCTTGATCTTCTCAACGACTGTCATTCTAGAGTGTAGAGCTCACCGAAGACTTCTTTCACTAGAGAATTCCAGTTTTTGCTCTGCCTCTGTGTTAGCATAATAGTTGTCGACTCAGACAAAATGGTTATCTTGCTTTTTAAGTCCCTGCACCTGAAGAATGTATAGGTCTCTGCTGTCCTTTAACTTCTTCCCTTATCTTCTTAATCAACAACATCCTTACTCGCCCAATAATCCCCTTAGGGTATTTTCCCTCCCAGACCTTTTGGTAGAATTCTGCAGAAATTCTGTGTAACTAGAGAAGAAAGATTTAGTAAAGAGCAAGATGACACGGGAGAGTGTGTGTGGAGGGGGGAAGGTTGGCAGGCCCTAAATGCTACTCTATAGTGTTTACTTGATCCTAAGGTCAACGGATCACCATTGGGAATGTTGAACAGGGAAGTGATATGACTAAGTCTTTGAAAAAGTAGAGTCAGGCTGAGGAAAGGGTTTGGAGGCTGGGAGAGCAATTATTTCATAGTAGAACATGGGCTTTGGGTTGAAGCAAAGCTATCTCAAATCCTAGTTCCAATATTTCTCAACTATGTATCCGTTCTGTGGTTATTGTTTACTTTCTTTGATAACTCAATTCCTAAATAGAAAAACAGTTGTAATGCCTCAGAGTGTTGCTGTGAAGGTTAAAATGGGTGTAAGAAGCTCCTATTGGCAGACTGTATGAGACAGAGGAAGGTCTAAACCCACACTGTGGTTGTGCAACTCGAGAGCAGGGGACGGACATTGGAGACACAGTCACCAGGAATGGTTAGAGGAATTGAGGGTGGATCAGCTTTCTACCTTGAGTGACCCCATAAGCTGCACAGCTCATGACTGAATGGGGGGGCAGTAAGACAGTACAGAAGAAAGCAGAGATTATTTCAGATGGAAAAGGAGCAGATGAGTTTCATTTCATATAAGTTGATTGAGGGGTGAGCGGAAGACATTTAGGCACAGCTGGTCATTAGTTCACAAAAGACAGGGATCTAGAGAACACTGTGTATTTGGGACTCGTCAGAACATGGGCCATTGTGGTCACTACAGGATTTGCTTCGCAAGAGGACAAGTTGGATTCACTCTCTCATTGATTCTTTCATCTACTAATTCATTCATCAAATATATATTTTTTACGATGTGCCAGGGTCATTGCTATTAAACAATGGTGAACAGGCAGACGTTGTCCCTGATCTTCAAGATCTTATGTCTAGGATTTAGGATCAAAGGGGGTCAAGGACGCCCCTGCCCTTCAATGCTGGGCAGCCGGAAGCCAGCTCTGTGTGTGGGCTGGATGCCCGGGTGCTGAGCTGGGCAAGGGATGAGGCAGACCTGGTCTGTGGTTGTAGGTCAGGGTACGAGAGGAGGGAAGATTGTCCAGGCTGACAGTGTCTGGGAACAGAGCAAAATGCTCACCCAGAATAAACCGTGTGCAACACAGGACAAGAAAGGTGGCGTGTGTAGGTCTAGATGGCGGAGAGTGGAGCCATTTCCTGAGGTACGGCTGGGGGCAAGGGAAGAACCTTTCCCAGCACACATGTCATTTGGCCTGTGAGTGCTAAAGAGACTGCCAAAAATATCAGCTGGACCCTATTCTTTTAACTTTAGCATCTAGCATCATGCCTACCTCCTGGAAAGTTTAGTGAACATTTCTTAAAATGCAAAGATAAAGGAATAATAAAAAGGGAGCAGACATTGACAAGAGTCAAATTGTCATCAATCTGTAGATTGAGAAGATGGTAAAGATATTGTGGAATCTCTGCTGACCTTCAACCCAATCATAGAAATTATTAAGGGGGACAAAAAGTTGCTAATCTGAGTTTTGGGGCTGTTGAAAATGAATGAAAGCTTGCTCTGATGACTTTGAGTAAAATTGGTAATTATTAATTAATTATTAATGTGCAACATCATAGTCTGATGCTGAACGTCTCATGCACCTTCTCTGAAGTTCGGAATCCTATCTAGGGAAAGCTTTCTCTCCTAGAGAGCAAAGAAAATGATGACACGAGATGGGGTTCATGGCTCTTTAGCCGTGCCGGAGCTTACCACCTGGGGTGCTGGTCTACCTCTCGCATGGGGAGCAGCACGGGGGTGGCAGCGGGATTACTGGCTGTGACTTGCAGTGGCACATGGGAGCACTAACCATCAGCAGTGACTTCTTACAACAGTAATATATATGCTGCTGTTTAAAACTTAACTGGCAGACTTCCTGGCAGGTCTCCTGGGAGTGATGCCCTGATTTGCAACGGCTTAATGACTTCTTGTCATCCAACACCTGTAGGTAGAGAGACAGGAGGGGAGGGCATTAGCAGCTGGCTGTGCCCCAGATAAAGTGAGCCGTGTGGAGCTGTGAAGCCTCTACCTTTTTAGAAACGAATTCTTTATGTTCTATTCATGCAAGAATTGCTACCTTGATAGAAAGATTGCCAGTGTTTTCATTCAGGAATATTCTAAATTATATTCTGAAATTTAAAAAACAAAAACCCTGCTACCTACTACAGAATATCATTTCATTTCCCCCTTTTATGTATATTAGGATGGGTTTAGTTAGTCATAAATTAAACTTGAGGACAATTGCATTTCTAGAGTCCTAGTAAAATTTTCACTCCTTTTATTCCCCCCCCCCACCAAGCAAACATATTATTCACAGGAACTGATGACATCCTGAAAGCTAGCTGTCCCCATGGCTTTCAAACACCAATCTGTGAGGTCCTGATGTCTTTCTTGTCATCATATCTTCTTATTTCATACGCAACAAGTGTTTAAATAATTGAAATGATCAGATACATGCAAGCATCACCCAGAAGTGTGAAGAGTTTGGCTTTGAAAGTAATTCAGTATTTCCAGATTAGGACGGAACTAACACTTTGCCTAATTTTTACTCTCCCATCTCCTTTTGATAGAATTACAATGCTAACTCTGATGACGATAAGACAACAGCAGTGACCATATGACTCTAAATTCCCAGATTATTTCTAATCCAGGGCTGTTACTTCAGGTATTAAAATAAACACTTGGAAGTAAGATGAGGGAAACCTATAAATACTTGCATTTACATAAATGTGAACATCTTCCAATTACACAAGGAAAGCCAAGTAAATATGATTGCTTCTTACCACTGATTCCAAAGAAATCACAGCTATCAAAGTAACAGAAAATAAAACAGAAAAGAAGCATAAGTAGTAGAAAGCATAAAGTTGCAGAAGACTGTAATCTATAAATTATAACATTTTTCCTTTTTCTTTTTTTTAAAGATTTTATTTATTTATTCGACAGAGACAGAGACAGCCAGCGAGAGAGGGAACACAAGCAGGGGGAGGGGGAGTGGGAGAGGAAGAGGCAGGCTCATAGCGGAAGAGCCTGACATGGGGCTCGATCCCATAACGCCGGGATCACGCCCTGAGCCACAGGCAGACGCTCACCCACTGTGCCACCCACACGCCCCAAATTATAACATTTTTCAAACTAAGACTATGACTCAAACGATGTGAAGAAAAATTAAACCACATGTTAATTGCAAATTACAAAAAGTTGAAAACAATATTAAAATGAAAGTAGAATTGAAGGCAGAAGGTATTATTAAATGATACAAAAGGGGTCATTTTATATTGAAAATGGTAGCCTCATCAATAAAAAATATGGAAGTCATAAATACTAAATAACAAATCACCGAACTACATAAGCTAAAAACTGTTATGAAATGATACAGATTTTCATATGCATCGTCTTTGATTATATATATAATACATATTACATATATGTATTTATAGTGTAATGTGTATATAAATGTATAATTGATAATGCAATATATTTTCTTTTCCATATCCACGAAATTTTCACACAAAATGATCACTTATAAAGCCCCAAAGGTGGGGGCACCTGGGTAGCTCAGTTGGTTAAGCATCTGCCTTCAGCTCTGCTCATGATCTCAGGGTCCTGGGATCGAGCCCTGTGTCAGGCTCTCTGCTCAGGGGGGAGTCTGCTTCTGCCTCTCCCCTCTGCCCCCCTAGCTCGTACTCTCTCTCTCTGAAATAAATAAATAAAATCTTAAAAAAAAAAAAAATAAAGCCCCAAAGGAACCTCAGTAGAGTTGAGAAAGCAGAAACTATACAGGCAGATTTATCGGAGCACAATATATGGATCAAGGACAATAAGAATAAACAAGTTTGCTTCCAAGTAAAGGAAAGGGGCAGTTACCACCACCAATGACAAACAGAAATACACTTTTATAGAAAATGGAGTAAAAGGATACAGTGTCAATAAAAATGAAAAGTGAAGCAGTCTGAGTGAGATGAAATTGGTCGGATTTGAAATAAAAGATAAAAAATTTGACCAATGGAAAAAACTATAAATAAAAAAAGTGAAGATGAAAAATCCAAGCATAAATGTAAGATTCATACTTGAAAATGAAAATTAAGAAGTGGAATGATAAAGTAAAATATAAGCATTAATAGGAAAAGAAAAATATTA
>NC_048224.1:127230319-127300877 GCF_002007445.2 Ailuropoda melanoleuca | reverse complement strand
CCCCCCCCCACCAAGCAAACATATTATTCACAGGAACTGATGACATCCTGAAAGCTAGCTGTCCCCATGGCTTTCAAACACCAATCTGTGAGGTCCTGATGTCTTTCTTGTCATCATATCTTCTTATTTCATACGCAACAAGTGTTTAAATAATTGAAATGATCAGATACATGCAAGCATCACCCAGAAGTGTGAAGAGTTTGGCTTTGAAAGTAATTCAGTATTTCCAGATTAGGACGGAACTAACCCTTTGCCTAATTTTTACTCTCCCATCTCCTTTTGATAGAATTACAATGCTAACTCTAATGATGATAAGACAACAGCAGTGACCATATGACTCTAAATTCCCAGATTATTTCTAATCCAGGGCTGTTACTTCAGGTATTAAAATAAACACTTGGAAGTAAGATGAGGGAAACCTATAAATACTTGCATTTACATAAATGTGAACATCTTCCAATTACACAAGGAAAGCCAAGTAAATATGATTGCTTCTTACCACTGATTCCAAAGAAATCACAGCTATCAAAGTAACAGAAAATAAAACAGAAAAGAAGCATAAGTAGTAGAAAGCATAAAGTTGCAGAAGACTGTAATCTATAAATTATAACATTTTTCCTTTTTCTTTTTTTTAAAGATTTTATTTATTTATTCGACAGAGACAGAGACAGCCAGCGAGAGAGGGAACACAAGCAGGGGGAGGGGGAGTGGGAGAGGAAGAGGCAGGCTCATAGCGGAAGAGCCTGACATGGGGCTCGATCCCATAACGCCGGGATCACGCCCTGAGCCACAGGCAGACGCTCACCCACTGTGCCACCCACACGCCCCAAATTATAACATTTTTCAAACTAAGACTATGACTCAAACGATGTGAAGAAAAATTAAACCACATGTTAATTGCAAATTACAAAAAGTTGAAAACAATATTAAAATGAAAGTAGAATTGAAGGCAGAAGGTATTATTAAATGATACAAAAGGGGTCATTTTATATTGAAAATGGTAGCCTCATCAATAAAAAATATGGAAGTCATAAATACTAAATAACAAATCACCGAACTACATAAGCTAAAAACTGTTATGAAATGATACACAGATTTTCATATGCATCGTCTTTGATTATATATATAATACATATTACATATATGTATTTATAGTGTAATGTGTATATAAATGTATAATTGATAATGCAATATATTTTCTTTTCCATATCCACGAAATTTTCACACAAAATAATCACTTATAAAGCCCCAAAGGTGGGGGCACCTGGGTAGCTCAGTTGGTTAAGCATCTGCCTTCAGCTCTGCTCATGATCTCAGGGTCCTGGGATCGAGCCCTGTGTCAGGCTCTCTGCTCAGGGGGGAGTCTGCTTCTGCCTCTCCCCTCTGCCCCCCTAGCTCGTACTCTCTCTCTCTGAAATAAATAAATAAAATCTTAAAAAAAAAAAAATAAAGCCCCAAAGGAACCTCAGTAGAGTTGAGAAAGCAGAAACTATACAGGCAGATTTATCGGAGCACAATATATGGATCAAGGACAATAAGAATAAACAAGTTTGCTTCCAAGTAAAGGAAAGGGGCAGTTACCACCACCAATGACAAACAGAAATACACTTTTATAGAAAATGGAGTAAAAGGATACAGTGTCAATAAAAATGAAAAGTGAAGCAGTCTGAGTGAGATGAAATTGGTCGGATTTGAAATAAAAGATAAAAAATTTGACCAATGGAAAAAACTATAAATAAAAAAAGTGAAGATGAAAAATCCAAGCATAAATGTAAGATTCATACTTGAAAATGAAAATTAAGAAGTGGAATGATAAAGTAAAATATAAGCATTAATAGGAAAAGAAAAATATTATTAAAGAGAATGACTACAACAGAGAGGTTTATGAAAGGGCTGAGCAAACACAGAGGAGAGTCCCCCCAAAGCAGAAAAGGAGTGAAAGTTATTTGTCAAAATCTGGAGTTTCAAAATAGAACGTGATGAGGTGGCGAATAATGAAAAAGCGATGGAAATAGAGAAGCGAAGGAGATTTAAAAATTTAAGCACAGACTTGTTTCTAGAAACTTGTCGTACTAAGCTAACACAGATTCCTCTTTCAACCATAAACAAGTAGAAATGTTGGACAAAATATGCCAGAACAACTTTTCAAAACAGCTGCGCTCCAAAGACAGGACGGGAGCTAGAACAAGGCCCCGGAGGCTGGGACGTGGGCACATCTCGGTGCCCGGGGAGCAGAGCTTGCAGCGCAGGCGGGTGTGCGGAAAGTTGACTGCAAACGACCTGGGGCGGCGGGGGCGGGTGGGGGACGGTGGGCCCACAGGAGCGGCAGAGGCAGAAAGGCAACGGAGGCGCCTTGCAGTGAAATCTTCAGCTGACCCCATAGCATGCTTTGGAGCTGGAAGTTCCCCACTTAAAAGACCTGGCCTTGGCCTCCACAGCCCGGTCATTTGGGATAGCCTGGCCTCTATGGGTGGCATGACCTCGGGGATGGCAGGTCCTTGAGAGAGACTCACAGGACAGCTGTCAGCCAGCAGCCACACTCCCAGCATCTTGGGGAATGAGCGTTTCCATCCAGGGCCAGGAAGGTGGTTCTGGAGAGACACATGTATTTTTCTTTGAGTATATGAATAACTTTCATTTGATTTTTTCCACAATTCATTTAGCTGCACGTATGAAATTTTGACAGTCTTGAATATTTTTTCTTTCTCAGTTGTTGGGGAGATAGAATCAAGCAGTCCACTGTCCTCTCCCCGACAGGTATACAGAGACACTCACGGAGATGCTATTTACATACAAATATATTCATTTCGGTGTCAGTTACATCAGTGGGAACATTGCAAATGAAAAGAATGCCCCCAAAATACCAGAATAAAATTACATGCAGCTATTAAAATTATGTTTTCAAAGAATGGGCATTAAGAGGTTAATATATGCATTTATATTATATAGATTGTATGATTCTAATTCCCTAGAACATCTGTTATTTAAAATTTTACTCTAATTGCCAATACATTAAAAAAATGAAAGGAAATAGATCAAAATAATGTCAGGATTTGGCTCTTTTATGTAGGCATTTCTTCTCACATTTTTTTCAAATCATCTAAGATCCCATATTACTTTGTAATCGTAAAAAAATTAACGTTATATATAAAATAGAGATAATTATGCTGAATGAGATTCTATTAATTTTCAAATTTATTTTTATATGAAAACTGATCTGTGAAAGGGAAACCTTACTATATCGAGGACAGATTTTCAATAATATTTCTGATATTTCTTTCAAGTCTTATCTTGAACACTATTCATGGTGAATGGGGGAAAGAAGTAACTCTTCAGTGTTCCTTGGTTCTTCTCTCAACTTATTATTTTTTTTTCTTGGAAGACAGAAGCCTGAAAAAAGATCTGAGCAGGGGACTGGGGTGGGGGGTGTGCATGCGAACGCGTCCGCTGTGTTCATATTTAACTTCTATTGTCTCTGGAGCCTCTCCTATGAGCACTCCAATTGCTCTGGAGTCAAGGTGACTTTGCCTATGATTCCCATGAGTTAGAGGGACATGGTCAAATGACATTTTTTTTTAAGGCTTTAAATCTCATGAACCCATAAGCAAGGAAGGAATCCACAAATCCCACTTCTGCAGAATAAAAAGAAAATTATAAAAGGCACCCACCATTCAAGGGATTTTTGAACGAAGGGACTTTTCTCTATTAGAAACTAATTTTCTCTTTCTTTGCATTTGTTTTAGGAACTAGGTATTTATTTAAAAATCGATGTGAACCAATCCCACGCTTTGAAATTGTGGAGAGACCCACGTCGGCTGCCACTGTTGTATTTTTTTCTGTTTCCATTTTGTCTCCCTGTCTCCCAGTTCCTCTCTCCCTCTTTTCCTTCCTTTTCTCTTTTCTTTCTTTTAGAGTCAGTGCCAGACAGCTTTGCTTCAGTTCCCGCTTTTGTCTACCACCACTCCCTTCTTCTCCAGGCTGCTTTCCCACGTTTCACAGTGAATTTCAATGTGCTGGGGTGGGCGAAAAACAGGGAGGGCCACTAAAAACCACCGTTCTAGAAGCTTATGTGTTTGAGAGCCTGTGAAATCCTCCCTGGCCTCAGAGATTTTAAATTGTTTCAATCTATATTTTCTTTGTCTTTTATGCTTCTAAAGCTTCACATCCAACAGCCACATTTGTATCCAAAGCATGGATTTTTTTAGAGTTTGACAAAGCTGATCCCGTGGATTCAATTTCCATAAATCCCTTAAAGTGTTTGACCAACTTTTCTCATTTTGCAAAAATATCTAACAAAATCACAGGGGAAAACAATTGTTCTTGACATCACAACAGTTTAATATGTTAACTTATTCATTAAATTGTGCTTCACATCAATGGAGATCCTCAGTTCTACAAACTATCGTTTTTTAAATAGCAATAAGGGTTGATAATGTCACAATACAATCTCCTAGTACCCGAGTTCATACATATTATTGCACAGAAACAAAAGGAAATATCTCTTAGGTGAAATAACTTACTATCTATTGAATAACTATCTTTACATCTAAAATGGGGCACCAGATAAAAGTCTAGATTTTTCTTTCCAACATGTTTCATCTTTGATACATTAAATGAAAAATAATGCAAATGAAGCCCAGAAAGTTCTTCCAGGGGGACAAACACACACACACACGCACACACACAAAAGAAGGAAAGGAAAGAAAAGACAGCCATATGATTAAAAACATAAGAAATTAAAAAAGTAAGAGGTTGGTGGGAGGCAAAAAAAGGCGATAAGTAAATCACACAAACTGCTTCCTTCGAACACGGTTTTCCCCGGCAAGAACTGAGGTTTTTCAGCGCTGACATCTGGCCCTTTGATGAGTTCCCACAGAGCAGCAGAACATGTAACGCGCAGAGGCTCGACTTCCTGCGTCGAAGGATGACAGTCAGTTGCAGTCTTTTCCATAGACAGCTTAGAACACAGGCTTAAGAAACACCCATGCTTTGGCGTTTTCAGATCCGGAGTTGTTAGGTTACCTCCAGCCCCTGCCTGGAAGTCCCAGGGCTTTTGTCTTGCAGATGTTGCTGGTGTCCTCCAGAAATCTCAGCCTTCCGCAAGGCAGGTTGGTTCCGTCCATGTGCGGTGCCGATGGGTCCATGGGCTTCCATCCAGGAGGCTACAAAACACACAGGTCTCAGAACGCGCCCACTTGCCCAGAGGGGCTCATTCCAAGTTGTAGGGAATCAGTTCGGATGTGTCCAGGTGCACGTGGTGACAGCGTAGCAGGATTCTGTCCCGTAGAGAATGGAGGAGGGGGCGAAGGGAGGGGACTTGGAGAAGGAAGCCTTGTATGCTCCCCAGAGGGGCCCCGGCTGGGAGGAGTCCTCAGACTCCCCCCGCCCCGGTGACCCAGCTGCGAGACGTTCAGCTGGAGTTCTGATGACCAGTGGAGGCACACTGATTACGGGAAAGGAAAGCCTGAAGACAGAGCCATGATCAGACTAGGGTATCCTTTGCCTCAGTCCGCTCCAGCTTTCCCTTGGGTCCGCCCCAGCTAACTCATTCAGCCTTTACTTCAGTCCCTAAAACGCTGCCAATGCCCTGGTCCTGTTTCATGAGCCTCGTGCCCTTGTCAGTTCTTTGAAACGGCCCAAAGAATTACAGTCCACATGTCTCCAGTCTGCCCTTGCTCTTGAGGACGGAAAACGTACGGCATTTTTTCTGTCTTTCAGTATTTCCTGGCACCTATTTAACTCCTCATCTTTCCACCTTTGAAAGACCTGCTTCCCTTTTAGGAGCCCTACTTTCCTCTCTAATTACCCCAACTCTCCCTAACCCCCGCCCCTGCACGATCCCATTATACAGGACTTTCTTCTCAGCTAGAGGTCATGGTTGGAGAGGAATCCGATAAACTCTGTGTGAAGATGTTAGCTTATGACAGCAACTGCTGTGTTTCCCCTCTCCGGCAAATGTGCAGGGTGCCAAGGGACTCATTTAACACCAAATAAAACCTTTAAGAACCAAAGCAGCAAGTTGCTGATAAAATTCCAGAGACCTGGGGAAGAAGTAGGGAGGAAGGGAGATTTTTTTTTTTTTTTTTTTTTTTTTTTTGAGCAGGGGTTCTACTGATCATCCCTTACACCTCACTATTC
Source organism: Ailuropoda melanoleuca (assembly GCF_002007445.2). NCBI lineage: Eukaryota > Metazoa > Chordata > Mammalia > Carnivora > Ursidae > Ailuropoda > Ailuropoda melanoleuca. The sequence continues at coordinate 127,294,739 of NC_048224.1, read as the reverse complement.
AGGCTGTGACTGATTCGAGATATTTCTGACACTGAGCTTCCCTAAGGAGTTGTGAGCACACTCCCTCAGCCTTCATCTTGAATCGGTTTGGGATTGGCTGGGGTGAAAGCCAGCATGAGGAGTTTGAATGTCTGTGCTTCTCAGTCTCCCCTGAAACCCTGCCCGTCTCTTGGACGTTTCACTCCTAATGAGATGATTCCTCCCTGGAGGTAGGGCTTGTGAGCCAACTCTACCAGTCTCCTTGGCATCTTCTAAGTCACTGCTGTTCTACAAGAAGGTAAGGAAAGACATAAATCAATAAAGACTTAGATTTCATATTCTTGCAATTCCCAATCCTGATACTGTTGCTGGGCAGCATAAAGTCATAGGGAAGGCTATGAAGTCAAGACTGGGGCTCTCAGCAACTTTCTTGTTGATAAACTTGAATTGAGAAATCTTTTAACATCCCTGAATCTCCATTGGAAACTACCAGATGGGATAATGAATAGAGGTCCTATGTATCTAACATACGAGAAAGTAGAGAAGATCAAATGGGATACTAAATGTACAAATGTTTTGAAAGAATTAAGTACTATACAAAGTTATGAATTTTAATCTTCTCCTTTGCAAAACGTATGACGAAATAGATAACTGTGAAAAAGACTTGAAATATTTTTCAATTCCCTTTTGTGTCAGAGACTGATAGTTTTATCAGTATTCATTTTCACATTCTTTATTTAATAATAGAACCCTCCCCCCCATTTATCAAGGCACATGGCAACCCATAGTGAAGACATTTCCTGGCCTCCTTTGCATTTACTTGTAGCTAATGACTAGGTTCTAGCCCATGAGATGTGAGTGGAAGTGATATCTGCAACTTTTTTCCACGTCCTCTCTGCTGAAATACAAATGAGATGGCAGGAGCCTCAGCAGTCACTATGGACCATGAGGATGGAAGGCACATGTTACTATGAAAGAGCAACAGGAGGGGGCCTGGGCTTCTTTAACTCTTTAACTTCACTCACCAGCGCTATCCAACCAGTTTGCCTTTTAAGTGAGAGGACAATGGCTTTGATCTCATTGAAGTCACTATGTTTTTGAGTTTCTCCCTTAAAGTGGCCAAATGGGAATCCTATCCTATGGATTTAATGTTTGTTTTTTAATGATCTATGCTCATCTCCTTGCCAGGTCTCCCTCTGGTAGACTTTCTTCCCCATATAAATACTATCTCTACTCAGACTTTTGAACAAGTCCTCATATTTCAAACCCTTGATTAAACTATGAAAAAGTTATCTCCTTGAGATGATAAGAAACACATAGCACACATCATATCCTTAGCTGCTGCCCAACACTGACTGCTAATGTTTTTAGTTATTAGAAAGAGTATCCAAAGAATTCTTGGGGCAGGTTTTCTCTGGTTACCAAGAGTAGGCTGCCAAAAAGTTAGAAGGAGACAAAAGAGATAGTATGTACCTCAGTCTGTGATGATAATTAAAACACACACATAAATATGAACACAAGGTCACCCCAACCCAATCTGGGGCTGCCCCTGTCAAGAGAAGGGAAGGAATGTCTATCTGGGAGTTGTAGGAGTCAGTGGGATGTGGAAGTCCCTGGGGAAATTTTTCCTCCTCCTCTTGGGCTTTTAACACCAATGTATCTGGAATTGATTGGGTTTTGGATCTGAAAGCTGCCGAGTCCCCATGGATCCCAAGGCCCAGATGTCTTCTGTTGGCATCTCTTCTCTGAGCATCACTCAGCATGTAGGTGTGCAGTCAATTTTTGAAGAACAAACTGTGTCCCTACCTCTTCATTTCTATCAACATAGGACCCCAGGGATATGACAAGCGTGCTGCTTTCGAATGAAATGATATGAGGGAGGAAGCCCGTGTCGGTCTTTTTAATTTGCTCAGCACTGGCCTCGGGCCAACACAAAGAGATGGTTTCTCCTCTGAACATCCCGATATCTGGTCTCAAGTGGAGCTCCATACATCACGCCTTCAGCGGCAGGCCAAGGAAAGACTTTGGTATAAATCCCGAGGTGCCTAAGGAATAGTGTGAAGTTAGGAGAGCCTGCCTCCAAGTCTCAGCTATGCATGAATTCCCTGCCAAAAAATTTAAAGTGAGTTGAAAAGAAACAATCCGAATGCTTTCTAACTTGTTTTGATTTTCCACATGACAACACACTGGATTGTTATTGTGTGTGTGCATGTGTGTGTGTGTGTCACAGTGGCAGGCTGAAGGATAATTTGCAGCCCTGCCATTCTAGGCAGAACATGAGATCTTAACATCGAAATGCAAAGAGAGAGCGAGAGAGCTGCTCATTAATTGTAGCTGTAATCCTCTTCCCTCTCAACTTCATGAACAAATCAGCAGTAAGGGAAACGCTAATATTTTTGTGAGTCTAATTTCTACCAACTAAACACGCAATATTGACTTGGTCCCCTTAACATACAGGTCACAAAAAGTACAAGTGCCTAAAAAATCATCAATCTCTCAGCTTGTTGGTGGGTCAGGGAGGTGGAGAGGGCTGGACTCGCCCAAGGCATCATGGCTCTGGGTCACTGCCGGCTCGGGGCCATCACCTTTGGGCCACGCGCAGGGGTTAGCGGCAAATCCTTCCAGGCTCTAATAGCTGGCTTCTTTCATGATTGGCAGGAAGCTTTTGTCCCACATGGAAAACATGATGGAGTCCAAAGAGCTTGTACTCCGCAGTCGGCCAGACCTAGCATATGATCCAGCATATGATCCTAGCATAAGCTCCCTATTGTCTGTGAGTTTCACTTTTCTTATCTACTAATTGGGCCTAATAACATCTACCTTGCTGTGAATAGATTTAAGGTATGAGTAGGGCCTCCCACAGTAAGTGACCCAAGGGAGGTCCCCTAGAATGTCTTCCCTCACATGACAGATGAAGCCAAGGTAGTGAGAAAAGAATCAAAGCCGCTTCTCTAAATCTCTCTCTGATGGAGACACTGGGCTCCCCTCTGAGCTGGCAGGCACTCCATGAATGCTTGTGGGTTGATTGACTCTCAACCCCAGTGAGAGTATTCTGGAGGCTACGATGTGGCTTATGTAAAGCTGGCTTAAACATCAAACATGCTAGATATCAATGAAATAGGCTTTTCAATCTGATTTAGGGGTTTCACTCATTTTGCCTTGAGCTCCTTGAAAGGATTGATCAGATCAATGTTGTGAAACTTTCTACCCACTCTGATCCTGCTACTGAATGCCAGGCGAGGCCTTTCTATTCCCTTTTCCATACTTCTCCCCTGATTCTCCAACAGATGTGTTCTTGTAGTCGTGACTGGGGAAAATTGAAAGTAAGAAGCAACTGGCAATGAGGCACATTTCCCCATCCTGCTTTATGTACCCCGGCCCGAGCTGCCAGCTACAGCCGCAGTTGAAACACAGGCGAAGATCACGTGGGGAGAAGTTACCAGGCTGGAGATATTCAAGGTGTTGGGAGGGAGAGTCTGTCTAAACTCCTGGGACAACCGGCCCATTGAGTTCCGTGTCTCCTGGCCTAAATCAGTTATCATTTGTTTAGTGACCCTGAAGATCTTTCGCATACGGGCCAGCTAAACTAATCTCCAGGCCAAATTCTTTCTACACATCTTTGCCTCTGTGATAACAGAATTTCAAACTTGGCAGTACCATATCAAAGAAGACAACTGCTCCAAGGAGGTAAAACAGAAATATATCCCCGAAAAGAGCTAAGAGTTCTGTAGCCCGTTTGGAAACGTGAGACATCATAGAGTCATCCTGCTCCCCCCCCCCGCCCCCGCTTAATTTAGCAGTCAGTTCTTTTTGAATGAAAATAAAATCGGTGAAGCGTGATCTCCCCAGGCTTTAGTTAATAAGCACATTTTCTCCTAAATGCCCCTACCAATGGTTCATTTCTCAGGGGCCAGGCACACCTGTCCTGATTCCACTAGCTGTTCCCTAAATTTATGGGGGAGGAGGCATGGCTACGGGCTAAGATGCAGGGGCTTTGTGGGGTGTGGGTCTCTAGTGATGGTCAATAGTAGGGTAATCTTGTTTAAAAACAACCACCACAACAAAACACTGCTACTTATGACTTAAACCACATTCAAACAGGGTTCAAGATGAGAGCCAACAGCTAAGTGAGCGTTGGCATAAAACCTCATCTAAGGGCTGAGAGGGACTTCTTTCTCTCTCTCTCTCTCTGGACAGACCAATATTTCCATTATAGAGACAGTGTGAAACAGACCAGTTTCAGCAGAATATCCAAGCCATAATTTGGCTTTTCATGTGTGTCTCTGTGGGTTCCCGTGGTGCTGCAAAGGATATCTTCAAGAACCGTTTCCTTTCTGGTGCTTCTCTCCTTGACCTCCTAAGGACGTCTCTGCTGGATGCATGCCTACCCTACTTAATATCACGGATCAAAAAATGTCAGGGAACAAAAAAGAAGAAGACAGATCATCTCCAGCTGGATGAGAATGAAGACAAAGAGGAAGCAGGTGTCCGAATCAAGCCACATACAGCCAGATGTCCTCAGAACGGCCCATCAGCCTCCACGGTAACCAGCGACACAGGAGGTCAGTGCGCCTGCTCGTCCTCCCCCTCCTGAGGAAGGAGAGGGCAGGGGGTCACCATCTCACCACCTGGCTGTTGTAGTCCTCAGTGACTGCCCCCTCTGTGTTCCCATCCTCTTTGGGCCACCGGTGGCCCCTATGCTCCCGCTGCAGCCTGCGCTCCTCCCGCCTCTTTTGCCGGTCCCTCTGGTGCTCTAGCTGCTTAGTGTGGTGGTAGCGCTGCTGGAAGAGATCTTTTGCGTACTCGTAAAGCTGCATGTCCAGGAAGTTGAGCTCCTCGATGCGCTGGCGGGCGCCCTCGTTGATGTCCACGTTGGAAGCCCGTGTGATGTTGAACTGCGTGAAGGGGGAGATAAACTTGAGGTTGAATGTCCTCTCGAACAGAAACTGTGTCTTCCTCTGGAATTCCGTGAGCCCGAAGAAGGCCATGTTCTTCAGGTTGTTCTTCGCGCTCTGCAGCAGGATGGTGTTCCTCTCGCTCTCATTCATGAAAGTCAAGTTGTAGCAGCCCACCAGGCTGAGGTCGGCCAACATGCGCACCTGGCGGTTGTTGGCCAGGTTGTACGTGCAGTCCATGAACTCCCGCAAGCTGACCCCAGACCAGTCGTCCCCGGGGTAGCAGGTGGGCAGCTCATCGGGGGTGGGGCTTCTCCCATCACACATGTGGAGGGAGGTTTTCCACGTGGCCCCTCTCTGGACATGTTTCCATTCGCTCAGGTAGCGTGACACCGGGTCCCGTAACATGGTGATGTAATAGAAATTCCTGGAAGAAATGAGAAGGAAGAGTGTCAGTCTTTGACAATGACAGCTCTGGGATTCTGAACCTCTATAATGTTTATATCAGCACTGAGTCAACAGGCTCTTCTGCCAAATGTTCGGGTGACAGCGGTCGCCTGCATTTGCACCTATCAGGCAAATGTTCCCATATGTGCGTGTTTTCCTAAACATGCGTGGACCAGTTTTCAACACCGTTTGTTGAGTTCTTCCTCCCTGCTCCAGTGCAAGGAGGGATGCGATGGGGGGGGGGAATAGGTCACTCATTCATTCAGCAGTTTATTCACTGAAAAATTGCTACTGGAAATAATACCTTACATTAAGAAAACACACCAAGATTTTTGAAGGTTATTCCCCAGCCAATATTTTATTTGTAGCGGATGTGGGACTATGTGATAGAGAAACATGCAAGGAGGTGAAGTGATCTGTCCAAGGTTGTGGGACAAAAAAGGGCAAAGCTGGAAGCCAAGGCTCCTTAGTCTTTCCTATTTACCCTGCTATTCTGGATTACAAGGTAGGTGGGATTGGGGGGAAAACGTGTTGTGTGTAGAGACCGATTTTTTTTTTTAAAAGATTTTATTTATTTATTGGACAGAGAGAGACACAACGAGAGAGGGAACACCAGCAGGGGGAGTGGGAGAGGGAGAAGCAGACTGCCCACGGAGCAGGGAGCCTGATGCGGGGCTGGATCCCAGAACCCTGGGATCATGACCTGAGCCGAAGGCAGACACTTAATGACTGAGCCACCCAGGCGCCTCTGGAGACGGATATTTACTGAGCACCTACTGTGTCCTGGGAACTGTGATAGGTGCTTTATGATACTAGCACAGATAATCCTCAGCACAATTTCGTAAAATGGGCTTTATCGTTACTTTTTTAAAAAAAGATTTTATTTACTTATTTGAGAGAGAGAGAATGAGCATGAGCAGGCGGGGTGGGGGAGAGATAGAGGGAGAAACAGACTCCCTGCTGAGCAGGGAGCGGACAGGGAGCTCGACCCCAGGACCCTGAGATCAGGACCTGAGCCCAAGGCAGATGCTTAACCTATTGAACCACCCAGGCACCCACTTTTTATTTTTTTTTTAAGCTGAGAACATAGAGACTGAGAAAGGTGAATAAATATAGTCCAAGATCCTAGAATAAATTAATGCTTGAACTGCAATGGAGTCTAGATCTATTGATTTTAATGCCTCTGTGATTTCCTCTGCGCCATATTGCTATTTTAAAAACAAAAATATAATTAATATGTATTGAGTGCTTATTGTCAGGTACTGTGGTTATTACAGTCACACGTCTTATCTAATGGCATCAAATGGAACTTTGAGAAGAAATATATATGTATTTTTTAAAGATTTTATTTATTTATTTATTTGACAGAGAGACAGCCAGCGAGAGAGGGAACACAAGCAGGGGGAGTGGGAGAGGAAGAAGCAGGCTCCCAACGGAGGAGCCTGATGTGGGATCCCGGAATGCCGGGATCACGCCCTGAGCCGAAGGCAGACGCTAAACGACTGCACTACCCAGGCGCCCCTNAGAGAGGGAACACAAGCAGGGGGAGTGGGAGAGGAAGAAGCAGGCTCCCAACGGAGGAGCCTGATGTGGGGTCCCGGAATGCCGGGATCACGCCCTGAGCCGAAGGCAGACGCTAAACGACTGCACTACCCAGGCGCCCCTAAGATATATTTTTTTAAATGGTCAGCTTCAGGATGATCCAGTAAAGATCGGGTGCTTCCAGCCTCAAGGGGCAAGAAAAGTGTAAAGAGGCAAGAAGAGAGTTGGAAAAGTCAACAGGTAAAGACACAACACAAAGTACTAGAGGAAAGTAACTATTGATTTAAAACGAGGAAAATCCTTCTCATAATTTGAACAGCCTGCCAGTGGACTGGGCTGCCCACCCCACCGCTGGCACCAGGAGTGACCCTCAGAGGTCCCCTGAGCAGACAGAGGATCCTGAAGAGCTCTGAAAGGAACCCCGGGCTTCCCTTGGCCAAGCTAAACTGGCTTTAAAAACAAATTAATACCCAGTAAAAGCAATGACAAACATAAGTGCTTTAAGGGTGTAGTGCTTTTTTATGATGCTTTTAAAAAAAGGACTCAATGAACTATAATATTTAAAACTCTACATTTACTATACTCAGTTTTTTCAATGTCTAGCCAGTTTTGAAATGTGCTAAGGGAACTACAATAGCTTAAGAAACGCTAGCTTCTCCTTAAATTAGAGAGAGAAATGTGCTGAAACTGCCACAGACAGGCCAGCCTGAGCGCTTGCTTTTGCCAATCATCATTTTACATTACTCTGTTGTCTTTTGCGGTGACAGAATGACAATTTCATCAGTGGAAGGAAATTTCCCGAAAGGTCAGTAGGGAAAGCAGAAAAGGACTGACACAGCTTCTGGGCTCCACAAGGAAATGTCGACAGGAAAGTTTTGTTTGGAGTGGCTATTACTATGGTTGAATATTATATGACAGGTCATTATTAATCCTGCTTTGGTCCTATGTCAGGACTTGTTCATGTTCCAGTTTTACAGCAGAGACTGATTTTTATTTCACGAAGCAAGTGCATAATAGATATAGAAACACAATAATGATGACAGTGATGTAACTCAGGTGGGTTAAGGGTGCCAAACACATCAAGACAGAAGAATTTAAATCAGAGCGATAGTTGCATGGAGTCACAAATGGAAAATTCAGAATTTCCCTGTTAATTGGGCAAAACAGGTAACACACAAACAAAGGTTTTAAGGAAAAAAGATGATGATGGTCAATGGATAATTCTCAACCTCATTCATGTGTCTCAGATTTAGAAATGTTCCAGATTTTTAAAATAATCATAAGAGCTGGAGGATTATAGGGGCAAGAATTACAGTGGTTCGGGACATAAAGGTTTATCTGGAGCCTGTTTGTGCAACCTTAGTGGCTTTTGTCTCACTCAGAAAAATTGGCCATAGACTTCCTGGGGCCTTCATTCCATTCGGAAATGTACATGGTCTCAAAGCTGACTGAAACTGGCTTGGCTTAAAATGGTATTGGTTTCAAATTTAACTTCATTCATTTAACATTGCACTTAACAGTGACTAGCCAAATCGTAGGATGATGTTTACATGAGTAAAATAAGTTCCAAATGTCTGCAAGGCCGACCAGCCAAATAGATAAGAGATCAATCTGTAAATAAAACTCTGACATCAAGACACAAAAGTGTACTGGTGGGACATCTATACTGATGAAGTAAAAACTTGTCCCATCTCGTGGTTCCGGAATGGAGTGGCTCATAACATTTGGGTATTGCTTTAGTCAGACATACTCTCATGCATATTTTGTTTATTTGTTTAAATCCTGCCAAGGAGTCAAAATAGAAAGTTAGAAAAATAGGAAAAATAAACCAACAGGGTTGAAGAGGACTCAACTACTGGAGAAAGCAATAACACTTAAAATTGATCAGTGGAATCATTTTTTCTCATTTCTATTTTTTCCTCTTTTTTCATTTTCTTCTCTACTTTCAGACAAAAAACTGCAAAGATCACTATTGAAATGATGGCTACATCCAGGCCACACATCTCATGGTTGTTGCCTACAAACTTGGCTCCAGGTTTATGAACTTCCTGCTTACTCAAAAACAATTCGAACTCATTGTCTTCTGCTCTCCAAACACCCAATTCAGTTTCTAGGGAGAAGCCTTAGAGGGTTCTGTACTATTTGAATTTGCAAGTTTCTTTTGTTAGGCCTTACTTATTCAACGCACAATGGAAGATAAGACAAAGACCAGGGAAGGACAAGCAGCTCCCCAGCAAAGGAATTTGTTAATTCTGCAAATGTTAATAGAGCCCCATGATTGTCAAGCACCCAGCCAGGCACTGGGGACTCAGAGATTACTAACACCTTGCTCTCAAGAGGATCGCCAGCACCCAGGGATTTTGGTGCGGTGACAGAAATGCTAACTACCACGTTAAAGCAATGTTCTACCAATCTCCGGGGACAAGAGCAATCTCCAAGACAGATAACTTTATTTGTCGGTGACAGCGTCCTATCAGCAGGCCGGCTGTTTGCCACCTACTTCACTGAGAGTTTGGGTGAATTCATTTAAGGGTGTCGGTATAAGCAATTGCAGCTTTCTAGAATTGTCATTCTTGGGGCCCCAAGGTAGCGATGGCAAATACCTGTGTACTCAGGAAGATTAGGAAACAGGGCACCTTGGTTGGTTCAATGATCATTTTAATGGATAATGATCTTAGGGGCCATCGCGGCGTCCTCAAGTTCAGAGGCACAGAACACACACTTTTTCACAGCTGCTTTAGAACCCCTTCAGTGCCTTGCTCTGCTGCGAAGTAATCATATTGTGCAATTCCGAACGCAGCACGGAGGCGTGACCGACTTCCCACAGTCTCTGCCTTGTCCTTTGCTCGTTTGCATCCTGCAAAACACCTTCTGGTCTTTTCCTGCCCAACTCAAGCCTCCTATCCATCTTGGCTGACTTTTCCAGTCTCGAGGGTTTTACTGCATCACTTGCTGCACTTTTAACTTGCATGTGAATGCCGTGGTCACCTCTACCCTTGACTCTCCTCTTTGATAACTGGACTCAGGCCTCAAGTCCCAGAGCACTTCACCCAAAGTCCCGCTCACAGCCGCGGTTCAACACCCGATGCCCCGTAAAAGAAATTATCATCATAGAAGATAAATGTATTTTAATGACGAAGGTTAATACTGCCTTTGATAAATACGCCTTTCTTTCCTTTCCCAAAACTGATCTGATATTATTTTTGACTGTCTAAAATGTGTGAAAAGAGTAGAGACATGATCTACGAATGCAGTCATCCTTGGATTGCGACGGTCCACATGCAGAGAGAGAGACACTCAACACGGACTTTGGGTAAAAAGTAGAGTGTTTCAAACAACAGGTAATTAGGAGCGATGAGGTGGCTCTTTAAAAATGTTAAGCTTACTAGTTTTCTTCCCTACTGCTTCAAGAACCTGTATTTCACTAAGCAGTTTATTGTATAATTGCTCATTTCTTTAATTAGCAAGCCATTTAATTAACACATGCTTATCGAGGGTTTGTTATGTGTAAGGATCTGCTCTAGCAAATGTGGAGAACATAAAAAAATAAATAAATAAAACGCCCTCAAGTATTGTGGGTGTTAGGATGGTAGATTCAAAAAAGACACCTGGTAGCAAGGAGGTAAGGAGTGGACAGGCAGTATTGAAGAGAAGACTTAAGAATGTACAGAAAGCAGAGTGGTCTAATTAGACCAGGAGGTTCATGTTGTGCATTTCACAAAATGTTTGCTTAATAAATGAATGGATGGTAGGAGGACATAAGCGAGAAGAGGATGTTGAACCCAAGTAGTCATGGGCTCTGAATACGACTGGCAATTGCTAAAATGGGAAAAGAGTTGATTTAAGAAGATTCATTAGGCAACAGTGTTCAGGATGGACAGAGTAGGCAGAGCCAGGACAGATGTTTGGTAGCTGTGGTGAAGGGCCAGCAGGAAAGAGCCCAGAACCGTCGGTGTTGATAAGGAAGAAATCAGGGACAGATTCGTATCATGCACCCATGTGTCATTATTCCATCCTCATTTCCACATTGCCAGCTTCCTCCAAACTACCTTTTTCTCCTCTGTATTTCTTCTTCCCTTCTATCTAATCCTTTCCTCTAGATTCCTCAATGAAAGAAGGCAGAGCTAGTATGCTTATCAATACGGTGGAATGAGGAGTATACATCTCTGGAACCACCCTGTCTGTGATGATTCAAAAAATATTCACTTTTATGAAGCTATCACTTGCCTAGCCAATGAAAATACATCTAGAAGAGCCTACAAAATGCTACATTCACTGGGGAGATTTAATAAATGTATTCCTTCCACCACTAGCCTAACCCTCGTAAAATCAAGCAACAAAATTAGTATCATCAAGGTCCACAGTTCTGTGCATTCAGAAAAACCAGCCTCCTGTGATGTCCTCTGAAAGCTGTTCCACTTGTGTTCTATCTCTATTCCAGCAACGAGTGACTGTTCTATCCCTTGAACAGGCCTCATGCCTTAGTCATTATCCCCCAGAGCATATGACGCATGACCTTATACAACCTGGATGTTCTGTTGTTCAGTGTTTGTGGAATGAATAAATATTTTATCAGCTACCATTTCAGGGATTCTGATAGTCACGTCCCTAGGAAACTGAACTTGCTGCCTTCACCAACAAAAGTTGCCCAGGCTAATGGCTTCTCTTAGCCTAAATCTTGTGAAATGTATGGGAAATAATCAATTTCTCCACCTTCCTCTTGCCCTGCAGACTTTTCAGGGAGTTTTCCCCTAGATAATCAAGTTTTGCCGAAGCTCAGTATCTCACAAAGACACAGTTGAGTGGTTGTAAGGTAGACTTGGGGGTCATCTGAAGGAGATCTTTGGTTCTCTCATGGAGTAGTTCAGACACTCAACGGTATACATCTTACACACAAGCTCGTGTGCATTTTCAAATAGTGAAACTTAGCTCCCCTCTGCCCTGCTGTACTGCATGCTGGAGTCATTTTCCAAATGCTGAGAATGGAATTAATTTCTGGACTCTCTTTAGAGCCGCACGCTCATTATGGGCTATCCATTCTTCATTATCTCAGTAGAGTATTATCTGCGCTATCCTGTATCTGATAGGGGGAACTGTGGCAGTTAGAGCTTGGCAATCAGGCTGCCCTTTGACACGGTGATGAAAAGATCTTTTATTCAAGCCTTGAAAACAAATTAAAGAATTTAAGAATGATGTTCTAAGCAAATGGGAAATTGGGAACTATGATTGTTAAGTATGGTAATAAAGAACTTTCGGCAGCTGACAATGGTTGTGTCAGAGAGATTGGTTCCAAGGATGTCCAGTATTGTGATGAGAAAATGGAGACACGCACACGTGGGTGGTTATCTTACTTCACACAGAAGCCATGCATCCCCCGCCACACGGCCACCACTCCCCCCTCCCGGCGACTTACAAAGCAGCCAGACCCTTCTGGCTAAGGCATTTTTTTTACGTACTACCCTGAGATCTTGACTCTTTTCTATCACAAAGATAGAGGGGGGAGGAATGCCCACAGCCCATGGTGCTTCCCTCAGGAGGAGAGACGCTTCTCGTCCCTTTTTTTTTTTTTTTTTGCCGGCGTACCTGATAACTTTAGAGGGAGAATACTTTTAGATGTAGCTGGTCTGGCATTTTTTTTTTTTTAATCTGTGATTTTCCCCCTTCCCCCAATTAGAAACGCAATATATTGTCACTATGGAAAATATGAGCAATGCAGAACACCGAGAAAGAAAAAAAACATTAAAATTATCTATAATCACTTCACTTCACTCAGAGATAACCACAGTTAAATACCTATTCCTTTCTTTAGAGATTTGAGATCATAAAGGAACATTTTATTTTTAACCTGTACTTGTAAGTCAAAACTACAGAGTGAACACTTTTTCTATTTTATTTAATATTCTTCCATAAGAGTGTAATATTCCAATTATAGCTGTACCATAATTTATGTGACTAATCTCCCAGTTTGGGACAATTAGGCTGATTCTGTTTGAAGGAGGATACTATAAACAAAAATCTGGTGACTATCCTAGGCCATAAATATTTATGCAAGGAATAAATTGCTAGGAGTAGAACTTCGAGGCAAGAGAATTGCCCCCATTTCACTGTCATAATGCCAAAATATAGCTGACCATCGTTAGCACAGGAGAGGACAGGGCCATTCGGTGGGGCCCGACATCAGGAGGCCACCTGGGCGCCCAGGCAGCGCTATGCAGCAAAGGCTCCGGGCCCTGCTAGCCCCTGGCCAGACCGGGAAGGTACCCTGCCAAGAACGCGAATCTAAGCTGCATGTTCAAGGACGGCCGGGGTGGGGCTTGTGACATGGTGGGGTGGAAACATTCTTCCAAAAAGATTTGTTTATTTTGCAATTAAAGAGCAGCTGGACTAGCAAACGACGGACGAAACATTTGTGGCCTCAAATCCCACGCCTCAGTACTGCGGCTAGAGGAAAGCCGACATGGGGATCAGAAAGACGGGGCTCCTCACCCGACTGTATCCGGGCCGGCCCTCGAGGAAACAGCGTCCGGAGAGGCAGCATGTCTGCGATGTTTAGATGTCAACTAACTTTAATTAGGGGAAGCCGCACACCGCCCCCAAACGACCAAACCAAAGCGTGAAGCCAGCGGCCGCTCGACTGTACTGGTCATTTCGCAGGAACGATCAGCCCGCCCTCCAGCCTCCCCGGGGAAGAGGTAGTATTTATCAATAAGATAACACTTTTCAATCCTGTCACCTCTCTGCTTTCTACTGACACGGACCCTCGCAGCCTCGGACTCACTAAAATGCCATGATTTTCGGGTGGCTGTCCTATTTGCTTTCACTTTCTCCCATGAGGCTGCTGCAAGAATACATTTCAGGGAATGCATGTTCCAGGGGCTTGCTTTTGCTATCTCGCTGAGTACAGTTCCTTCCAGTACAGTTCCAAATGTGCCAGGGAGGGTCCGGCTCTCATGCATCATTCAGGACTTCCGTGATTATTTGGTTCAGAGGCGCCCTGCTCTGCGCTGCCTTGCTGGGATTTCTGCGCGAGGCCGTCTCCAGGCGCTGTGCTCTGCCGAGCTGTGGTTTATGCATGTGGGCATCCACCTGAAGCCGCAGCCGCCCCGGAGTGAGATAAGGCCCAATTCCGTCTCACTTGCAGCTCGGATCCCAGCCGGGCAAAGCAGAACACCAGATAGAACACTCAGATTGTATTATCAGGGCCATGCGTGTTCAGCTGGGCTCTCTTCTTAGCTAATTTCCCAGACGCTGCTTTTAGCAAATGTGAGAATTACATAGGGTAGAAGCAACGAGGTGTTTCCAGTGCAATTGTTTTGCTCTAGCCAATTTGGAAAGGAAAAGAAGTAAATCAGGATATTTAAGAGCAAGGCATGTGTTTCAATATTTAGGTTTATATCTGACAGCTTTGATACAGATTTTCCTAAAATATCACAGGAACTTAAAGAAAAAAAAAGTCGTCTCTGTCCAGATTTTGCTGTGCTCTTCCATCCCTTGCCAGTCCTCAAAGAAAGAGTGACTTGGAGCTCATCCCTCAGGCAATGATGGAGCAAGCTAACTTAAAATATGCAAAGTTCCATGCGGAACAAAAATTGATAACAATAGTAATATAATGGCTAACATTTATTGAGTGTCATCTTACGTCCCGATAGAGTTATTCAGTGCTGTACTTGCATTAGCCAGTTTGGTCGACAAAATAACCCTTCGAGTTACCCTTTTAGATGATGTCTGTAATTTCACAAAGATCTCACAAAGAGAGTTCTGATGGTCTTCTATCCTCTTCTAGGAGTCAGGCTGTCTTAGAGATGCAGTTTGTGATTTCATGCTGCAGTGGTCCACACTTTGTTGAACTCAAAGCTCTAGAAGCAAAATGAGCATCTCGGGGTGAGGGGTTTGTGGTTACCTGGGTAGGGGTGGGGAGGTGGGCAGCAGGCAGTGAGGGTGAGGCAGCACACCGTAGGGTCGGGGAGGGCAGAGGGCTTAGCTCAACCTCTGGAGTATATGGGTCCAGAGGGTTTTCTAGATAGTCACAGCTTAGCAGTTCAGAAACAATTCTCCTGACCCCAGCACGCACATGAAACTGCATAACAAATTTGCACTTGAGCTGCAGAACTAGTGGGAAAGACTGCAGCGCAGCTGCGTTCCTTTTTAACACTCCTGAGGAATCTAGAAGCCAAAAACTCTAGTAAGCTCGGGACAATAATGGATGGTTGGAAATTGCGGCACAAGAGAATTCAGATGAGCGAGAGCTCACACAATGCCACAATTCTTTTTCTGGCTTTAAAATAAGTCTTTTTTTTTTTTTTTAACGAAATACTACGGAATCTCAGAAATGTGTTCAAAGGAGGTTGCTGATCCTGCAGTTGGCTTTTATTTAGGAAGAGCAGATTCAAGAAAATACAAGTCCAGCTCTACTCATTCGGACATGGCAAGAGCGCATACTTTCAAGGCTGCTGGAAACTTCGCTTAAGGTGCAGAGGAAAGAGAATAGGTTTGAAGTGTGAAAGATCTGGATTTCAATTTCAGAGCCACCTCACTCTTCACGTGACCTGGTTAGCTGATATGACCTCTGGGAGCCCTGGTTTCCTCATCTAAATAGCCAGAGTATAAATGCTAACTTCATAGAGTTGCCGGAATAAAATAATGAGTGTGAAGCGCCCAGCATTAGCTGACGCACAGCCCCAACTCCACACGCATGAAGAGGGTGTCCTCCTCTTCAACAACTGTCCTTCCTCCATGAGTATCAGACCCTCAGAAGCGACCAGAATAGGTGATGGTTTAAATATCAAACAAGCTGTGTTAACAACAACAACAACAACAAAATGAGAAGGCTTCACTATTTGTGAACATGCTTACAATTTTCAAAATACTTTCCTCATCCTTTATTTCATTTGATCCTCAGGAAAAGACGGTATCATAGCAGAATTTTACCAATGAGGAGACTAACACCCGGGGATACGAAAGGATGATCCCGAGGTAAAAGAACTCAGAGGCAGAGGCAGTGAGACTTCTCTTTTTCTTCTTCTCCAACCATTCTACTCATTGATTTGTTTATTTAAAAGTAGTTTTGGATTATGTCTTTCATGCCACACACTGTGCTAGGCTCCTGGGATGTAAGGGTCCGCAAGACCGCAGCCTGACCCCAAGGCGTTGACCACATAGCCCTGCTTGATGATCCCACACTGTTGTGTTTTGCTCCAGCGTAGTCAAATTAGAAAGAAACCATGGAATCCTCACGTTATCCTACAGTTTGGAGGTTTCATTGATTTGGCTATTAGCTCATTTTCTCCTTAAAATGTGCAGAAAAGGGGGACCCAGAAAAAATAGCCAGAAATGCCAGAATATGGATACACCTGCAGGTCATATTTAAAGTTGTAGAAAAAAATTATTCTGAAATAATAAACTGGTATTTCTAAGTAAGCAGTGCTGTGGGCCCCAATCTCAGGGCTCCTAATGCCCGGTGGTCTCTCTTTCTGTGATGCCAGTAGATCACTAAGAGGTGATCATTAAAGGATTACTAGATGGTGATATTCTAATTCTATCATTTCTGTTTCACGTGTTAGCTGCAATACTCCTACAAGGAGAAACTTCCCCTTATCCACGATTTGATCCCCCAGGGTATAGTTGATATAGGTAGGAAAGGTAGATGAATGTTTGACTCATGTTAATCCCTGGTTTTCAAAATAGTAGACTGCTTTCCTAGAATCCCCCAGAGGAGTATTTTGTTGATGTCATTTGTTTGTTTTTATATCATTATTAGCTTGTGAATCTAAACCTAGTGAGTTTCAACACATTGCTGTCATTATACTTATTTGATATTCAAATCATCTACTTTTTGGCCAGCTGGAGCTAATTCAAGATGGAACCTGGGTCCCTTTATACAACCCTTGTAAGCCTTTTATGCATATTCTTAAAGGATCTTAAACATTGCCAAAGTTCATTATTAACAAAGACCAAGAAAGATGGAATTAGAGCCGGAAATTCACCACTGCTCCTACCGAACAAAATGATTGCTGCTCAGCCTCCCCTCCTGGCCAGCATCACCTCCCCTCCTGGCCAGCATCACCTCTCCTCCCGGCCAGCATTTCCTCTCTCGTCCCTACCAGGCAATGGAACTGCCGCTTCGGCTAATGACATCTGAGCATTGAAAGGGAAACAGACCAGACACCATCTTTAACTCTCCTATGTCCTATCTGGGTCCAAACATCAGGGGTTTCTGCTTTCATTTCTTCTTCTGTTTTTCTTCTTCAACGCACGTGCGTGACATTTTCCTCTGTGCTAGGAACAACAGGCAGGGCTGATGATTCATAGTGCCAATGTCACTGCACAAACTCATCTAGAAGACAGCAAATTATGCTGAAAGTAACACAGAGCCCTCATCAGGTTCTCTCCAAAATCCACTTATCCATGCTAACAGCCTGAGCTCCTTCCAGAAGCCCCCCTTATCACGTGGACACTCAATGGGATCTAAAGAACTGCTGTAATTCTGCCCAATTAATAAAGCAATGACAGAAATTTAGAAAAACAGATGCATGATCATTTAAATCTCCCAGGAAAAAATCAATTCGTTTTGTCTAAACTTTGCCTTGGGTGCTCCCTTCATCAATTCAAGTGTGGAGCACAGTGACCTTAAGTTGCAAATATTTTTCTTTGGGTGTGATTGAAGCATCAGAGGGGTAATAGCTTTCAACATGCATTTCTTAGAGATTTAAAAACACTCAAATGAGGACGCTGATTTTCCCACTTTGCTATATGTAAATCAGAGAAAATAATCTTTAAGATACTCAAAATAAATGTAGCTTGGGACTGCTCGAGTTAGCTTTACCTTTGTGCAGTCAATACCTGGATTAAAAATAAGATGATGTGTCCCTTAAGAAGCAGAATAATGCAACTGTAATGCCCTTGCTCTGTGAACTTCCCTAAAGGTACCGCCTCTGCATTTATTATTTCTCTTGGTGGTAAGAATCTGAATTTAATAATCAGAAAGAAAGAAGTAGTCTGTTTTTTAAAAATTGACACCGCTCGCATCCCTGACTCTTCCATTGACATGATGTGAAACATGCTGATGTTAATCTCAAATGAAAAACAATTCAAACCCCATAACGCAGGCAAACGTATATAACCAAAGAGAGAAAGAAAGAAAAAACAACAGAAAACAGTCAACAAAAAACCAGCTAACAGCGTTTCATCAGCTTTAAGTTTATGGTTTATTACAGCCACAAGAGGGCTCTCAAATCTTTCCAAACACTACGTAAGTGCTGAGAACTGTTTTTCTAGTAATTAATTTCTACAAATCAATATTACCTATTAATGCACATTACAGAGACAAGCTACAGACTTCTGATACTCTATGCTCAAGTTAAAGAGAGAATTTCCTATGAAAATTCTAGGGGCCTGCAGTGATTGTAAGTCAAAACCAAAATGAGTTGCACCTGTGATTTCCTGTGTCTGCTCTAGCATAAAAAATCCCAACACTGCACATTTCACCAAAGGTTAAAACTGAATTTGAAGCACTGTGTATATAATGGAATACATTGACCTCCAATGCATTTTAAAGGCTGTCTGCTTCCTTCCACCACAAAATGCACCCCCAAAACAGCCAAGGAGGCTGATACACAAAAGCTAAAAGGCAGTGACCCTTTCCCGGGGTCTGGGGGAAGTTGCTAGAGCTATTAGTCCTGGTGGTTTTTGGCTCATGCTTTATGGTATTGACGTTTGCAGCCTACACCGCAAAAGACGCTTGCGATGAAAGAGGGTATTTTAATTCTCTGTTAAGCCAGAAGATAGGGTAGGATCTATTGTGGTACTTGGGCAGAAAAGGAGGTTTCGGCAAACAAGGACAGACTGGAAAGTCTGCTTTCTCCAAAGCTCTGGCAGAAGAGAATACTACCTATCACCCCTACCTCGGGCAAAATATGGGAACAGAACAGAAATGCTCCCAAACATTCTGTCAGACTCATTAAAATATCAAAATCGTCTTTGTACAAACTCAGAAAGCCCCTCTGAGCTTTGATATGAAAGGGCTTTTGATAACAGCCTTTTCTCTAATGGGGTAACATAGACACAATGAAGGGTAAGGATTGGTAACAGCTTTACTGCCATAGGGCGGGAGTATTTCCATGGCATTTTGGGGATGTGGACCTTCTCCTTCTGGACAGCTTGCTCTCCTAGAACTGTCAATACAAGCTGGGTGGAGAGAGGAGGGGGACACCAGCTAGGACAGCTCAAAGGTCTCTCCTGATCAGAGTTTCCACATACTCATTTATTTCTGAAATTAAGAATTATCATAGAGTAAATCCCTAGTTCAGGAAAGGCCAGTGTTCTGCCTTTGACTCAGGCACCTAAGAGAAGTGCAATGGAAAAACAAATTCTCTCTCTGATATCCTACACTGCTCGGCATATGCCCCAAATGCAAGTTGAACTGAACCTTGATGTAAAGTGTGTACATTTTTAACTAACACTCTTCAGTTAGTGGTTCCCCAGGTTTTTTTAAAATTGAAGTTTAACTGACATATAATACAGTTAACCCTTGAACAGTGCAGGGGTTAGGGGCACCCATCCTTGGCACAGTTGAAAATCTATTTATAATTTTGACTCCCCCAAAACTTTACTAACTGTTTATAGTTGACCAGAAGCCCTACAGATACCATAAACAGGTGATGAATGCATATTTTGTGTGTCATACATATGATATACTGTACTTTTACCATAAAGTAAGCTGGAGAAAAGAAAATGCTATTAAGAAAATCATAAGGAACAGAAAATACATTACAGTACCACTCAACCATTTTTAAAAAAAATCCATCTGTAAGTGGCCTTGTGCATGTTCAAGGATGAATGGTACTATGTTAGTTTCAGGTGTATAACACAGTGATTCAACATTTATATGTATTATGAAATGCTCAACATGATAAGTGGAGTTACTGTCTGCCACTATACAAAATTACCACAATATTATTGACTATATTCCATATGCTCTTTCACCTGCATGTCTTAGTTATTTTATAACTAGAAGCCTATAGCTCTTAATCCCCTTCATCTATTTCATCCATCTCTACCAGTTTTTTCTCTGTATTTATGAATCTGTTCTGGTTTTTGTTTATTTGTTTGTTCTTTTTAAAAAATATTTCACATATAAGTGAAATGATATGGTATTTGTCTTTCTATGGCTTATTTCACTTAGCATTATACACTCTAGCTTCATCCATGTTGTCACAAATGGCAAGATCTCATCCTTTTTTATGGCTGAGTAATATTTCATTATAAGATATATGTGAATATATATCTCACAATCTCAATGATGTGTATACATATCTCACACATCTTCTTTATCCGTTCATCTAACAATGGATACTTGGGCTGCTTCCATATCTTGGCTACTGTAAAAAATGCTGCAGTAAACATAGGGTGCATATGTCTTTTCAAATTAGTGTTTTTGTTTTCTTTGGGTAAATATCCAGAAGTGGAACGGCTGGATGGTAGGGTAGTTCTGTTTTTAATTTTTGGAGGAAACTCCATACTGTTTTCCACAGTGGCTGTACCAATTTATATTCCCACCAACAGTGTGTACAAGTTCATTTCTCTCCACAACCTCACCAACACTTATTATTTCTTGTCTTTTTGATTCTAGCCATTCTGACAGGTGTAAGGTGATATCTCATTATGGTTTTGACTTGCATGTCATTGGCTTCCCCAAGTTGAATTCCCGGTTTAAGTAGCAGTGGTCCCTCTTAATTTGCCTACATTTCTTTTTTGAAATTTCAAAAGGTGCCTCCTAAGAGATGATTTTTTTTTCAGTTGTAATACAGAATTCCATAGAAGTCCTTTCTCTTCATCACTTTACATGTTACTTTTGTGCTGTCTCACATCTATCCCAGAATACTTTCATTCATGCAGCCGCAGAACATTGACCTTCTCATGTGACATCGCTTGTTAAAGCGTTCTGGCCATGACCTGGGACTGAAGTTTAGCCTAGGACTTAGATATACACATGAGGGCCCTCAGCTTGGTCTTGACTCAGAGCCCTGCCCTTCCAGAAGGCAGCTAGGACTGAGGCAGACCTTGTGAAGGAGGAGGTCAAGCAGTAAGGAGGTAGAAACATATCCTTAATGGATCCCAGGGCATTTTGGTTTTGCACAAAGCACATCTAGTCAAAGTTAAGTATATTTTTTGACATTTTGATCTGTATACTTAAAATCACTCAAGGTTACAAAAAGATGGAATTTCCCACATCTCAGCAGAAGGCAAATGTTACATACTGTGTGTTTGTGACCCTCCCTGCCCCCCTTCACAGCAAATTCACATGTTGAAACTGTAACCCCCAATGAGATGGTATTAGAAGGCAGGGCTTTGGGGAGGTGACTAGGTTTAAATGAGATTAAGAGAGTGGAGCCCCCATGATGGGTTTAGTGCTCTCATAAGAAGAAAAAGAGACCAGAGCTTCTCCTCTTTACCATGTGAGGGTACAAGAAGACAGCTCTCTGAAATCAGGAAGAAGGTCTTACCAGACACTGAATCTGCACCCTGGTCTTGAACTTCCCAGCCTCCAGTACTGCAAGAAAGAAATCCCTATTGTTTAAGCCACCTAGTCTATGGTATCTTATTATAGTAGCCCAAATTGATCGAGATAGCAAAGGTTGGTGTTTTCCAGAAAATAAGGGAACACTTTGTTCACCATCCTTCCCCTCACATAGAATATCCATATCTGATCATACTAAAACCTGCTTTCTAAAGAAATTAAATGACTAAATGATCGCCATGATGGCTGGGGTAGGGGCTGAGGTTTTGCAGGACTAATCTTTCTCAATTTAGAATTCACCAGCCCAAGTGCTTTGTCTTCACTAATCAACTCAAAACCCATCACTGACCTCCCATTGAGAGGTGTTATAAGTTGAATTATGTTGCCCCAAAAGTTGTTGAAGTCCTACCCCCCAGTACTTGTGAATGTGAACTTATTTGGAAATCAGGTCTTTGTAAAGAATCAAGTTAAGATGAGGTCAGTAGTGTCTTCAGTATGGCTAATGCAGTATGGCTAGTGTCCTTGTAAAGAGGACATTTGGACACAGAGACAATGTGAAAAGGGAAGACAATGTGAAGACACAAGGAGAAGGTGACCATCTATAAGCCAAGGGATGTCTGAACATACCAGAAACTAGGAGAAAAGCATGAAATATTCTCCCTCACTAAGCTAGAAGGAATCAACCTTGCCAGCATCTGTTTTAGGCTTCTGGACTCCAGAACTGTGAAATGATATATTTCTGTTGTTTTAGCCACATCGTTTTTGGCACTTTTGCTACAGCAGCCCTTGAAAACTAATGCAGGGGAGAGATTTATTAGAGAAATAGAAGAATACAATGGCAGAGGAAACCCATACTAGCTACCCAGATTAATAAGCCTGGTTTTTCTCTATAAATATGGATGGACCATTAAGGTTTACTAAACATTTGAGGGAAAAAAATGAATAAACAGAATAACTGCCTGGGAGAAATAGGCAATTTAATAAATAAAATGTATTATTCTGACTATCCTGAAAAGTTATTGCATCCATTAAATAAGAATGGGATAGTAAGAAAAAGAACATGAAAGAGTTCTTAGAAATTAACTTATATTCATATATGTGTTTGACCTGAAAAAATCATTAGATGGAAGAAATGATAAGATCCAGGAAACCTGGCAGATGGGGAGGGAGCAAATGTGGAAAATATGAGAAAGTAAGAGACAAGGAAATGGATTCTATAGGTCCAATACCTGTCTAGAAAAAATTGCCAACAGAGAGTAAAGAAAAAAACAAGAAACTACAGGAAGAAATAATGAAAGTAAAAATAGAGTATTTCCTAAGCCTAAAAAACCATAAATTTTCAAATTGAAAAGTCTTGTGGAATTCAAGGAATGTAAATGCAACCTTAGAGTCTCAAAGATAAAGAGATGTTCCCAAAAGCTTCTAGAGAGGAGGGATCTAAAAAGAGATAGGATAAAATAAAAATTAAATTGCTAACAAATTTCTCATCAGAATTCTGAATGCTGGAAATACTGGATCAGTGATTTCAAAATTCTGAGGGAAAATGACTTTTTAAAAAAATTTGGCTACTTTATTTATTTATTTATTTATTTATTTATTTATTTATTTTTTATTACGTTCAGTTAGCCACTGTGTAGTACATCATTAGTTTTTGATGTAGTGTTCAATGATTCCTTAGTTACGCATAACACCCAGTGCTCATCACAACATGTGCCTTCCTTAATACCCATCACCCTCATACCCCCTCCCTGCATCCCCTTCCCTTCTGAAACCCTCAGTTTGTTTCCTGGGGTTCATAGTTTCTCATGGTTCGTCTCCCTCTCTGACTTCTCCCCCTTCAGATTTCCCTCCCTTCCCTTATGGTTCTCTGTGCTATTGCTTATGTTCCACATATGAGTGAAATCATATGATAATTGTCTTTCTCTGCTTGACTTACTTCACTTAGCATAATCCCCTCCAGTTCCATCCATGTCGATGCAAATGGTAATCATCCTTTCTGATGGCTAAATAATATTCCATTGTATATATGAACCACATCTTCTTTATCCAATAATCTGTTGAAGGACATCTCATCTCCTTCCACAATTTGGCTATTGTGGACATTGCTGCTATGAACATTAGGGTGCAGGTGCCCCTTCTTTTCACTACATCTGTATCTTGGGTAAATACCTAGTAGTGCAATTGCTGGGTCGTAGGGTAGCTCTATTTTTAACATCTTGAGGAACCTCCATACTGTTTTCCAGAGTGGCTCTACCAGCTTGCATTCCCACCAGCAGTGTAAGAGGGATCCCCTTTCTCCACATCCTCGCCAACATTTGTTGTTTCCTGTTTTGTTAATTTTTGCCATTCTAGTTGGTGAAAGGTGGTATCTCATTGTGGTTTTGATTTGTATTTCCCTGATGACTAGTGATGTTGAGCATTTTGTCATGTGTCTGTTCGCCATTTGTATGTCTTCTTTGAAGAAGTGTTTGTTCATGTCTTCTGCCCATTTTTTGAGGTTATTTGTTTTTTGAGTGTTAAGTTTGAGAAGTTCTTTATATATCTTGGATAAAAGTAGAATTTTCTACCTAGTCAAACCATCAATGAAGTGTAGAATAAGAAATATTGATATGCTCAGGAAAGCCACCTCTTCCACACTCTCTGGAAAGAAAAATCTATATTCTGGAAAACATCCCAACATAAGTAAAAAGAAATCCATGAAAAAGAGGTGGGAATCTAAGACACTGAATTAACAGTCTACAAGGGAAAGATCACTAGCATGACAACTTGGATATCTCCAAGAAGAGGAGGAAAGTGAGAAGTGAAGTGAAATAAAAGTGGTTTCCTTTCAACAAATACCAGAATTCTTAGATTGTATATTTTAGATAATAATGATGAAACAGGTATAGATTTCTTCTCTCCATAAGATAAAGATAATCCCTATTGCATAGGGACACCATCAGTGACAGAGTGCATAATGGAGTATAGAGTATACCCTTCTCAAGAAGGAGAGATGCACATTGATGCCTTTTCCCACCCTTGCATTCAGTTGAAATGACATGGGAGAGGTTCTCCTAAAGTCAGATGTGAAGTCCACACTATACCCTTTTTCTGTGTTTTTTTTTTTACATTTTCTTTCCTATTTTTGCTTTTCTTTCTTTTTATCACATCCTAGGATAGCTGTGGAATACATAAACCTACACACAGGCTACTATTTTCTTTCTTTTTTTTTAATTGATTATTTTGAATTTATTTATTTATTTTTAATAATAATTTTTATTATGTTATGTTAGTCACCACACAGTACATCCTTAGTTTTTGATGTAGTGTTCCATGATTCATTACTTGCGTGTAACACCCAGTGCTCCATGCAATACGTGCCCTCCTTAATATCCATCACCGGCCTATCCCAATCCCCCACCCCCATCCCCTCTGAAGCCCTCAGTTTGTTTCCCAGAGTCCATAGTCTCTCATGGTTCATTCCCCCTTCTGTTTACCCCCCCCTTCATTCTTCTCCTTCTCCTACCGATCTCCCTGCTATTTCTTATGTTCCATAAACGAGTGAGACAATTAGGCTACTATTTTCTGGAAGTAAATTGCAAATTTATCTTGATGGCCAACTAACTTCAGAACCAAGGGCTTTATATATAGTTCTTGTGCCAGGCCAGATATCTGATTAGAGAAGAGGCAGGGCTGATCTCACAGGTACTATGATCAGAGAGGACCAGAAGGAAGAAGGCCCTGAGTCCTAAGAAACTCTAAAGATAAGAAGCCGAGAACCCTACACCATATTCCTTTAGGTTCAAATCTGCAGGAGTCACTGAAAACATGAAACCCTCCAGCAAATCCTAAGTCAGGGTATCAAAGATATATCTCCATTGTCCAATATCAATGCTTAAGAGGTGTGTGTCTGTGTGTGTGTGTTCATAAATACAAAGATAATTCCTCATATTCAGAAGGAAAAGAGACACCATGTGTGATATTGTGATTTATAATAAGAAATATATATTTGGTGTTCATCTAGTTCCTGGCATAGAGCTTCTAAACCTTGGAATTTCCTGAAGAGATGAGTGCATAAAGGTGTCTTTTTTTATGTTAATGAGGTGACTGTTGGAAAGCCCCTAGGTAACCTAAGGACAGGAGATGGTTGCCAGGAGAACCAACCATGTGCATAGTTCCATCTGGACCTTCAGTTCCAGACCTGACCACTCAGGAGGGAAGATTGAAGGCCAATGGACAATGATTTAATCGATCAAGGCTGTGTAATGAAACCACCACAAAAAAAAAAAAAAAAAAAAAAAAAAAGAAAAGAAAAAGACCGATTTCAGAGACCTTCCAGGGTTGGTGAACATGAGATATGTGGTGAGTGGCTACTTAGACCATAGAAGCTTCGCACCCTTTCCCCATACCTTGCTGAATGCATCTCTTAGACCTGACTGTTCCTGGGTCATATTCTTTTATAATAAACTGGTGATCTAGTAAGTAAAATATTTCTCTGAGTTCCGGGAGCCTTTCTATCAAACTAATTAAACCCAAGGAGGAGGTGGAGGGAAACTGATTTGTAGCCAGTTGCTCAGAAGCACAGGTAATAGCCTGGGCTTGCAACTGGAGTCTGAAGAGGTGGTGGGGGGTGGGGGAGGCGGTCTTGTAGGACTGAGCCCTTAACCTGTGGGATCCGACGCTATCTCCAGGTAGATAGTGTCAGAATTGAGTTGAATTGTAGGATACCCAGCTGGTATCAGAGAATTACTTGGTGGTATGGGAAAACTCTCTCCACACATAGTAATTAGGATTAGAATTATCCATGATTGGTTGACAACTTTATAATGAGCAGAGCTTCACCTAATAGTTGGGAGTAACTGATCTCTCCAGGCTTGAAGAATAAAAGGTTAGCAAGCTGACAACTGTTAGCAGGCAAACTGCCCTTCTATGCAAACGTCATTGTTCTTATGTGCCAGTGAGGAGGGAAAAAAATTTTTTTGAAAGGTTAATTTTAAGATTCAACTTCCAAATTCTTCTTAGGAAAAGAACTGGTCTAGCTTAGTGGAGGCCTCATGGTAGAGGCTTACAGGGAAATATTGGCCAGCAGGAAGTTTCTGATGGCAGGGAGATTGAAAGATTTGTAGAAAAGAGATGACTAATATTAGCTCTTAAATTGATCTCTTGCGACTCTGTATTGTAAGCCCTCCTTGCCACCTCAAGCCATCAGTAAAGTCTGGTATACAAACATACATCTTGTGTGGGTGGTAGACTGGGGCAATCCAGGACAAGAGGCTGAGCCAGGATTGGAATGCCAGTGAATTTAGGCCATCAGAGCCAAAGGTGACCTTGAAGAGGAATGAAGTTCTCTCACTGCATAGAAAACTTGGGGAAGGATATGTGCTTCCCTGTCTATCCTCCAGACCCTGATTCTGACAGTATGACCCCAGCCCACCTGGTAGACCTTACCCTCCACAACCACGTGCACTCTTTGACCAAGATTCCCCCATGACCAAAGTCTATTCTGGGCAAATTCTTTCTGATCTAATAGAAATTGAATCTTCTAGCTTGTCTGTGACTTGGGCTTGGGACCCAGATATTCTTGGTTCTCCCAAACTTTCCTCTTGGATTTCAAGCTTTGATATTCTTCATATTTTAAGCAAGGCTTTCTTTGGGTGTAGAAAGACTAAATTACAGCGGTAGGTACAAATGGTTATTTATTATATGTGTTCGACTTTCTAATTTGTTTTTAATGAGGACTCCTATTCATGTGTTTTATTCATTAATTCACTCCATTGATACTTACATACCTACTACGTTGCAGGCACTGTATGTTCCAGTCTATGAAGTAATTCCGCCCTTTAGTACATTGTAACAAATGTATTTGCTTCCTGATATAAAAAAAATTGAATAATATTAAGCTTTTTCTTTAGCGTCCTTTTTACAAATAACTGCACTTTTCCAATTTACATGGAGTTCCAGACATTTATTGAACATATTCCAACAATTCTTTAACACTCCAGCCAAGTGGGTAAAAAAGAATTGCTATTCTGATTCTAAGATGATTTAGGAACAGGGCCCAAATCATATCAGAAGTAGAAAAGCCCTTTAAAAATAGGACTCTTTCTTTCGGATTCCTCTCTGCCAAAGCAAAGCAGGGCAGGGTCTCGTGACGGTGCCTTATCACTTCCTAGCTAACATGCTGAAGAGATTTCCTTTGCAGCCCCAAGGTAAGTAACAAGAATGGCTTTTCATTTCTGCTCTTGGTTTTACACCACTAAAAATGTTCATTTTGCTTCATTAACAAGGAAAAGATTCACACTGTCTGGGGGCCTGCTGCTCCTTCATACAGAACATTGTTTCCTTATCGCTTGTCCTAAACAGACCCAACGGAGTTGGGAGGTCTCTAGAGAATTTGTTTTTGGATGGCCCCTATTATTAGTACTTGTGTATTGTTCACAGCAGAGAGGCCTATAATTAAGCTGCAGGAAAACTTGAATGGTAATTTCTCATTTTTGACTAACACAAGTAATAGAAAAATTGCCTAAACTCTTTCCCTACACTTTGGTTGTTATTTTGTTTTGTGTTTCACGGACAGTTTCCCATTAGGTAAAGGCAAAGCAGATTTCCTCACCCCAAAACATACCCAAGCAAATTCCCCAAAGTCAGAGCAACTCATATTTCCCTCGATTTCAACTTAATAATTAATCCGTTTTTAAATTTTTCCTAAGAAGATTTGCTCATTAGACAGAATCCAAGCTGTGACACCACTTACTTGAATAAATTACTTAACCTTTCTGAGCTTTACTTTCCTTGTTTCTAAATGGTAATAAAAATAGTACCAAGCTCACAGGGTTTCCTGTGAGGATTTAGTGAGACACAATATGGAAAAATCTTGGCACAGAGCCTATCATATAATAAGCATTAAATGAAGGTCAGCTATTCTCATCATTCATTATGTTTTAGGATAATAATAATAATAAATAAAAACAACCCACACAAATAGTTTTCACTTCCATGTGCCTGGTGAGGGGAGGAAATAGGTTTGCTTCCTCCTTTTCTCTTCCACATCTTTGTCTCCCTCAGCTGAAGAAAGGAAAGGGATTTCTAATCGATTGGTTTGAATCCAGAACATGATGAAGCCACGCTTTCCTGATAAGAAGGGCTAGCAGGCCTTCAAAGGAAGCCACCGTGGTGAGACCACCCTGTACATGCTTCCCTCACACGGGGGAGCCATGATGTCTCACTCTGGCCTCCAGATCTACATCACATTCTCCAAATCACCTTTGATCTGATTTCAGCCTGCAAGGCTTTGGATGCCATCTCAGTCCTTAATCAAGAGGAACTTTGATTCCTACTTGGCATTTCTTCCCTGGTCAGAAACCCTAACTGTAGCATTCTTGTGGGTTGGCCGTAATACCATCCTAATAGTACAAAGATCTCATTCTGAATCCCGGGCCCCAGGCACTGTAACAGGCTCTATGGAAACATAACCTCATGTAAGCTCCATATTCCTCAGGGAGGAAGACATCATTATCTTCAACTTTCAGAAGACCGCCCCAGGTTTAGAGAGATTACAGCCTCTATCCCAGAACTAATAAGTGTTAGAGCCAGTATGTAAATACAGGCCTGTTTGACTGCGAAGCCAGTGTCTATAAGTCTTATTTCTCGCTGCCTTGAATGTGCTAGGATTAATAATAAGTTCCAGGGATATCAGGATAATTAAAACACAGCCTTGCCTTCAGAAAGCTCATGGTCAAGTACAGACGTTCAGGGCCAGTACTGTGTCCCACCAAGTGTGGTCTGCAGACCTCCTGCTTATGTGACTTGAGCTACCTCTTACTGCGTATGTTCCTAGCCCGTCTTAGTCCATTCAGGCTGCCATAACAAAAATACCACAG
Source organism: Ailuropoda melanoleuca (assembly GCF_002007445.2). Taxonomy (NCBI): domain Eukaryota; kingdom Metazoa; phylum Chordata; class Mammalia; order Carnivora; family Ursidae; genus Ailuropoda; species Ailuropoda melanoleuca. The sequence goes on along the minus strand of NC_048224.1, from coordinate 127,265,502 downwards.
ACTGGGTGGCTTAAACATAAGCATTTATTTCTCATGGTTCCAGAGGCTAGGAAGTCCAAGAGCGAGGTACTGGTGGATTCAGTGTCTGGCGAGGACCCACTTCCTGGTTCATAGATGGCTATCTTCTTGTTGTGTCTTCACAGGGTGGAAGGGAGGAGAGAGTTCTCTTCTTATAAGGGCACTAATTCCATTCATGAGGGCTCCACCTTCATGACCTAATCACCTCCCAAAGGCCCACCTTCTATTACCATTACATTGGGCGTTACATTTCAACATATGGATTTGGGGGCTGGCTGTAGACATTTAGTCCGTAATACTGCTCCTCTCCTTTTTATGCTGAATTAGGGTCACTGTGAGGCAGATCTGAGGATTCTGCATTTTTTAAAATGTATTACCAGGTGATTTTTAAAGTAATTAAAAGTTGAAAACTACTAGTTTTAAATTTAAAAGTAAAAGACAAGACAGAATAAGAAATAGCATATTCTTAGGAAATCCTAAAACATTCATCCATAAGGGTGTTCTTTTCGCCAAATGTGTCTTTTTCTAAATTCTTCTCCTGAATATTTTCTGGGGTTGCTTAAATCCACCAAACATAATTCTTAGTTAGGAAGAATCATGTTAGCATTGGATTACAATAAAAATTTTATTACTAGGCTTCACTTTAAAAAAAAGAGGACATTATTACAGGCCTAACAAGGACCATTACTCAAGCGTGATGAATGTGAAATCAGAGGTCCAAGAGCTTTTTCCTTGAGTCTAAAATATTAAGCCAATAGCTCAAATGGTTAGAGGTGACTCTATAAATTCTGCCCAGATTAGCATGTATTTGTTTTGTTCTGTGTGTGTGTGCGTGTGTGAGATTTAAAAGAAAGGAATGCTCCCAGTTTAGGAAAACTCTTCTCCCATCCCATCTGCGCTCTGCAAAAGCCTGGCTGGGCTCCCTTCTTGAATGCCCATGGACCACTGCCGTCACATGAATCATCACATTAACTTCTCACAGCGAGCCTGTACTCAAAACCAGTACCAAGATCCTGAAAGAAGTCCTGGCTTCTTACTCTGACACCCAAAATTCTCAATCTGGGCTCCTTCGCCTTTTTCTAGAATGTACTTCCTTTCAAAATTAAGTTTTTTCAAGGAGTTGACCTACTTAAGATTCTACATTCCCATAACTATGCTTTCTCTTTTGCCTTTTCCCCCACAAGTGCCAATCAGTAAGAATAGGTTGGGTAATATGCAGTAACAAAACAACCCCTAATTCTCAGTGGCTCAAAACAATAAAGGCTTATTACGTTTTGTACAAGTCAGGTGCCTCTCATGACGTAGCACGGAGCTGGCCTCACCATACACACAACAGAGTTAGCAGGCGAAGCAGCCATGTTCAACACTGTTGCGTGCCATGCCAGGGGATGAAGAGAGCTCTGGGAGACTCACATTGGCAGTTAAATGCTTTGACCTGCAAGTGACACACGTCGCTTTTGCTCTCCACTCATTCGTTAGAACTGGTCATGTGGTCCACCCAGCCACGGCGAAATCAGGATGTACCACCCCTCAGCAGCTCAAATGGGAAAAATATCAGTAAACAGCATTCATGACCAGCAGAAGTATTTTTTTCAAATTCTATCAGTACTAAAGGCTGAGCTCAAATACCTCCTCTGTTGCTTTTCCTACAGCACCCAGATGGATGACAGCGGGGTCTTTTTCCCCTCACTGAGAATCTGTATTTTTGTCTTGTTTATTTGGCACGGTCAAATCCAAACATATTTTAAGTGATTATTTCACATACATATGTCTTATCTCTTCTGAGACCAAACTGTCTTTTTGGAAATCATTGACCCAATCTACCACGATTAGAGCACATGATAGATGTTCAACAGTACATGTAGACACTGATCACCTTTCTAAACCACATCTAAAATACAGCATCTATCCTACCATACGTTCATTTTTTACCACTATACATTAGTGCTTTGAACTCCTTGTTTACCCGGTTTAATTCTTCGGACAATCATTTCAAATACTACGTCCTTAGTTGTTGGTTTTATCAAGCACTCATATCTTATCAAACACTCATTTGATGTTTTCTAATGTTTTACATGTATCCCAAACACATAGGACAGTGACCGACAAAAAATAAGCACCCAACAAGTACTGGTTGAATAATTCATTCTATGTTCAAAATGGCCCTAAAAGAAAGTATCCCCATTTTACAGATGAAGAAATGGGTTGAGGCTTACGGAAGTCTGGTAAACCGTGTGCAGCTTTTTTCACCAAAACTGTTAAAGGGATATTGTTTTGATTTAGGATGCAATTGGTATTTCTAAAACTTTCCAGCATTTTGGCTGGGTTCTTGATGGCAGTCAAGAGAAGCCAACTCTATCTGACTTGGGCAGAAAAGGAAACTGGGGCAAGAGGAGGTATGGGAAGCCTGTACAAACGATGAACTGGCTCACTGACCCGTACGTCAGGGAGTATAATACTAACTGATATAGCCCATGACCAGGGAGAGTTCTCCAAACGTTGACTTCTTATCTACCATGGGCCAAACTGAGTGGTCAAGGCAGAAATAAACAGGTCAATGTGCATGAAGAGCCCAGATTTTCATGGGAGAGACACAAATGTAAGCTGAAAATCACGACGCAGTGTGACACAGCCACAGGGCAAGGAATGCCCGTAGCCACCAGACGCTGGGAGAGGCAAGGAGCATAGTTTCCCCTAGAGCCTCTGGAAGGAGGGCGGCCCAGCTAATGCCTTGGTTTGGGCCCACTGATACTGATTTCAGATATCTGGCCTCTAGATCTGCAAGCGAATACATTCCTGTCATTTTTAGTCACCAAGTTTGTGATAATTTGTTACAACTCTAGTTGTATGTTTTATTGTCAATTTGGGAGCGCCATTGCTGAGAATCTCTTTCTCTGGATGGGCCAGGTTAGAGTTCTGCAAAGCAAATGATGGGAGATTTGGAGTTGGAATTGAGGCAGAATTACACCCTGAAGGTCATCATTGGTTAGGAGCTGAGACACACGCAGAGGCGCGGGCAGGCTCTCCTCTGGCCCGTCGCCCACTCAGCACCTGCATCTCAGTCCTGACAGTGGCCCTGCTGACTGCCATTGCCGCCAGACCCACACTGCCTGGGAACTCCCAGAAGTAAGAGCCATGAGGAGTCAGGAACCTTCCATAGGCTTCTTACACCAACTACCTCATGGCCCCACTGTGCAACTGCTTGTGCCTTGCTTCAGGATCTCCTTGGGAGCTCCCACCCTTCAGCCACACCAAGACTGGGCAGTGATTTTCCTTTGATTTTAAAGTTCTCCTTTTCAGATCTTCACTTTTCCTAGCTTCTCTCACAGTTGGGAAAGTTCTTACTCCTACGACAAATCCCTTAATAGGCAGAGTGGTTTACCTCCCTGACTGAATCCTGGTTGATCCATCGGTGCGAGCTGAGCCAGGCCTCAGCCAAATGCACTTGGAAGGGGGGGATGGACGTTAGCTAAGGTACAGGACGAGAGAGCCAGGGATGGCTGAACATGGTCACTGGATGGGGTGGCTGACAGAAGAGGGAGAGGGTCAGGGTGGCTCCCGGGTTTCTGGCTTGGGAATGCGGGGGCGCCAGTATTAGTTTTCTAGGTTTGCCATTACAAAGTACCAAACTGGGGGGCTCAAACGACAGAAATCTATTGTCTGGCAGTTTGGAGGCCAGAAGTCCCAGATCAAGGTGTTGGCTGGGCTCTGCTCTGTCTGAAGGTGCTGGGGGAGGATCTGGTCTAGGCTTCCCCCCCAGCTTCTGGTGTTCTGCTGGCTATCTGTGGTGTTTCTTGGCTTGTAGTTGCATCACTCCAATCTCTGCCTTCAGTTCAAATGACACTTTCCATGTGTGTGTGTCTGTGTCCAAATTACCCCTTTTTATAGGGATACCAGTTACATTGAATTAGGAGCCCACCCTTCCCCAGGATGATCTCATTTTAGCTAATCACATCTGCAAAGAATCTATGTCCCAACAACTCACGTTCTGAGGTCCTGGGGGTTAGGATTTCAACATATGAATTTAAGGGGACATAATTTAACCCATGATAGGAGGGTCAAGACTCATGAGGAATTTAGGAAAACAGATGGGGGAAGACAGAGTTCAGTTTCTGCATAACTGGAATAACAACCATCATCTTGAGTGCTTGCCATGTACCAAGAACTGTGTTCATTTTTTCGTGTGCTGGAGTTCACTCATTCTGCACAAGTGATGCTTAACAAATGATTAAAATTGGCATTCACACTTTCCAGAGGCTTAGAAATCAAGCTGGAGGGAGTCGAAATCATTTGGACAAGGTCACACAGCTAATAAGGAGCAGATGAACCCAGATATTTCTGAGCCAGAACCCTTGTTCCTAACCTTTATGATATTCCTCCTGCGGGGAAGTCCACGTAAGAGGGGATCTAATAGGCAGCTGTATCAGGTGAAGATACAGATTGGGCAAATAGGAGCTTAGAAAAAGCTTGGACATCCTAGAATCTGTCCAAATCTAAGAACATAATTGAACAGTTATAATCTACAATTGAATAGTCAACATTCAACAGATTCATGGTTATTTTATCCTATATCTACATCAATCCACCAGTTAATTAAGACTACACTTGACAGTCTGATAACCAGGAAGATGGAAGGTGCAGTGAGTGCTTTACTGGTGTTGATTTTTTTGTTTAAGTGACCCAGATAAAGATTTTGTAATATTTACTTTCATATGACTTTTTTCCAACCAGAACTATTGTGGTTATAATGTGACTCAATCCTAACATTCTTTTCAATTTCGACTTACATGCCATGTCCTCAGGAAGTCTTCTCTCACCTGCTCCCAAAATAAAGCAGTTACCTGTGATGGGTGCTGCCCCTGTACCACAAATCTGTCTGATCCTGGTTCTACTGTGCTTTGCGTTAATGGCTTATTTAATTATCAGTCTCTATCAGTAGATCATATGCTCGGTGATGAGAGGGGCTGGATATATTTTGTCTCCATTATGCCTCTAATACCTGGCACATCTCAATAACTTCCCATGAGTGCATGAATACATAAATTAATTGAACTTTGATTATTCATTATTCTGGGACTTGGAAACACTTCAAACGTGTTATGAGAAGTGTTTTGGTTCTACCCATGGACACGCTCAGGGTGAATTTATAGTGATCTGTTTGCTTATGTGTCTTTGTTAAGGAGGCGTCAATCCCCCTTTAGCGATGGGCTGAATTTAACAAGTGATATACACATCTACAATTCCGGGTATTTTTCACAGAGCATAAATACTTAATAAACACTCTGAAGTAGAATTTATGGAACATTATTTTGAAGATAGAACTACTCATGCCTCTAGATACCCTAAAATAGATCCTTGGGTTAGACTGCAACAGTAGAGGCCGGCATACCTGGAACAAAGTTATATAGCTTCTAGAATTTTATTAGCAAACTTCATTTGGATGTAAATGTAACATTGTAGCAACTGAATAATCTTTCCAATGCTTCTTAACTCAATAGGATTCACCAGAAAAATATTTTTGGGGTATTGGTCACTATATTGCATTGTGACCTCTGGTTAGTGACCCATGGAGGCTCCATATTTTACTTCTGTTGGAAGTCTCTTTATATTTATCATATTGTAAAGTCTTGGCTCCTTATTGGACAGATGAGGACAATAATACTATCAGAATAGTATCTGACAGAATATCATCAGAAAGTTTGGGACAATAGAAAACGGGATAATGCCAGTAAAATGCTTGCTTAGCATAGTGCTTGGCTCATGGTAAGCAATTAGTAAGTACTGACTGTCACCACCATCGCTGTCATATTACTCTCTTGGCATTGATGACTGGAAGGTGCCAAAGCACGTTCCTGACTGCCTCTCCCAAGTGAAGTTACTTTAAGGACAAAATAGCCTTAACTTCATCTTAATTTTTCTTACTCTTACTTTTTCCTTGAACCATTTTTCTCATTTACACATTTCTCTTTTATTCCCCTCTTATTTTTCTCATTTTACACATTTCTAAATACTTTTTCATTCATACTATTAGACGCTGGCTTACAATCTTTGTGAAACCAAGTGAGTTATCAATACGCACATACGTACGTTAGTTTTCAAAGGGCAAAGACGGATCACAGACAAGTGCAATGACTTGCACTCAAAGTAGCAAAGGAGAAAGAATTCTTGTGTTTACAGCTTAGCTCTGGCCCTTTTTTGTCTAGAAGGCCACTGAAGCTTCTCTTTTCCTGAATTCCTACGCAGTCCCGTCAAAGAGTTTGATGTGCTTTCTGCCACGTTCCATGCTGCTTATTGTTGAAATGAAAGCTTTCCTTCTTGTTTGGTGCAGAAACTTCATTGAGGGAAGGAAGGACCCTGGGAGAACAGACCACAATAGCTGGAAAGAAAGAGAGGCTTCCTGGAGTGTTGTGTACTGCCTAGCTAACCTAAATATTGCATAGCGAACTGATAGAAGCAGGGATTTTAATATTATTTTTAAAGAAAGAAAAAGTCGATTTCTTCTTATTCCCCAAGGTAGCTGTGATTAATCTGTGGGGGTAAGAAGAGGGAGCAGCCAGACACAGAGCCCTTGAAGATTTATGGCTTTGTATGTGTAACGAACATAAGTGTATAAATACATTTGTAAGCCCCAGGCTCTACCCTTAAACGCTCAAGACACTTCCCTCCTCCCTCTTATACCACATGGCTCAGAAGCCCCATAAAGGACACTTGGGGCTGCCATCCACCCTCTATTCCTCTACAGAAACTGACTTTTCTCTTTTTTGATCCCTTCAGCTGCATATCTTTCCATCCCCACGCTACCACCTCACCTCTGGCTTTGCACTCCTATTTTCTCTGTTTGGATTTGGTAACTTGACTCCAAACCATTTGCCTTGGCACAAAAGAACCGGAAACCCCACCAGGAAAGCCAACACAGGCAACTGCTCTCTTGCTCAGTCTTCAAGCTGGTAAGCGTGTGTTTCAGGTGCCACCCTTCGAGCCCTACCAGGTGCCCAGGATATCCAAACAGGCATGTCCAGTCTCCCGCTACAGAGAGAGGGAGAGATGGGTCCTAAATAGTTTTCCTTCAGATAAGCTGCAGCCTTTTGAGGGCAGGACCCACTTCACGTCCACAGTCTTCTCAGGTCTGTCGACCAGGAACCATGTTGAAAAGGTCTTTTTTGGGGGGTACATTCTCCCCCAAAGCATGAACACCATCTAGAGTTATATTCCCCATGACTTAATAAATGCTCATTTAAGCAGACTATAGAGCAGAAAAGGAACCCTAATTTTCCTCTCCTGCTGTCAAAAACTCCAATGATAGAATTACACATGCCCCAGCACAAAATTCCTCCATATCCACTCTCAGTATTGGATCTCAAACTATAAACAAATAAACAAATTCTGGCAAGATTTCAAAATTGAATAGAGCCTGTTTGCCAGAAAATGTTGAGTTCCAATCTTGGCTTTTAATGCGGAGTCTATTTTTTTTTTTTAAAGATTTTATTTATTTATTTGACAGAGATAGAGACAGCCAGCGAGAGAGGGAACACAAGCAGGGGGGAGTGGGAGAGGAAGAAGCAGGCTCATAGCGGAGGAGCCTGATGTGGGGCTCGATCCTATAACGCCGGGATCACTCCCTGAGCCGAAGGCAGATGCTTAACCGCTGTGCCACCCAGGCGCCCCCGGAGTCTATTTTTGTCTTAAAAGCGAAAAACAAAATGAAACACATTTTCATCCATTTGTGCAAAGTCATTCTTACCTGCCCCTCTGGGTACAGTGACGGTTAATGACTTCTATTCCCTAACAATAGCCCAGTCCCTCCCTGGTAGTAAGTTAGGGATATGGGCCCATTAGCTGCAAATATTGCTCCAGTGGCCTTAAAGGATTAATATACCTCCCAAAGCCTTTAACTTACTGGGACAAATCTGGCTCAATGAGTTAATAGGCTAATTAGTTAATTGTCAACTCTGCAAGATGAGAAGTATTGTTATTTGCACTTTATCAAATTCTCGAGGATTAACAACTATAGGGAGTACATGCTAAGAGGATTTGAAGGATGCTGGATGATTGTGGCACGAAGTGTTGGCTCTTGTCAACAAACTCTTGTCCAGCCTTGCCTGCGGGGAGTGAGGGGGATGAGGGCAGTCATTCTATCCCATGGGTAACTGACAACCGGAGTGTTGGGAAGAGATTGGAATCCATCGTATAAAAGCCCTCTTGACGTGAAAGACCGTGTCCTAAAGTAGGATGAAGAGTCAAGGTGGGAGAGTAATTGTCAGTTTCTATGTCTTTGAATGAGAGAGAGATTATGTAGTGATGTGTAACATGAGGAAAGATTTGGTCAGCAGCATAACATGATATACAGAATGGCTAGGTACTTTTAGGGAGGCTTTATAATGCCACTTGAAAATATGGTTCGCTTTAGAGCCAAAGGAAAGAGCAAGGGGAAAGTATTTGAAAATGTGAATATTCTATAAATAAGAATGAGGTGAGACCAGCACGGGGCTTCTGAGTCACAGATACTATTAACAAGGGAACATCACTGGAAGGTGTTCAAATTGTTAGTTATGATCAGAGATTATGTAGCTCAGACAACTTGTTTCTAAGGACAATCTTTAAAATTGCATGAGCGTCTGGATGGTTTGGGAATGTACTCCATCCCTTTGCAGACCAGTGCATTTTGAAAAATTGGAAATTCTGCACCCAACAGTCACAGACCAAAATGATGGATAAGTAACCATTCCTGGTTCCACAGGAAGCACGTTTTATTTAAGGTTCTTGACAACAAAGTAGCTAATTAGACTTTTAGGGAAAAAAAAGTATGTATGAAGAACAGCTGAAAAGTTGTTAACAAAGAAAGGTTTTGTTTTGTTTTGGTTTGGTTTTCTTAAGGGAAAATGGCTTCAGAATGGAATATACACAAACACAGGTGGGCAGTTACAGATATTGTGAGATATGGAGTAGACCCCCTTGGTTGTCTACATAGCAGTCATCTTCCTTTCTTTCACAATGTCCAAGCCTTGATTTTCTTCTGTTTTCCAATCGTCTCTCCTTCCCCAGGAATCAGGAGGTCCTGATAAATCTCAGCCATTGGCAATGGTTACCAAGGTGGGGAGTTCACAGATGGGTATAGAGTCAGTGAGATGGGAAATGATATCTACTGGAAGGCTTCTGAAAGTTCTCCTTCCTGATACATTTCTTAAGTCAGAAATACCTCTTTTTCTATTGCTGGGTGATGTTGTACTTTGCTATGCTTCTGTAATTCCTTCAGCCATCTTACAGTTATAAGGAAAAACAGCCTTTAGATGAAGCCAACACAAAATGACAGCTGGAAGGGGCTCTCATCCTTGATGATATTCTGAGCTTACCGATCTTACTCTGATACAGCTCTGGATTTCTTTTCATGAAGATGATAAAGCCCATTATTTATTCCGGGTGAACTGAGTTCTCTGTTGCTTGCAGCCAAAGGCACTCTACAAATCCAAAACTAACGACCCCAAATTCCTGTTCGCTCTAGAAATGCTAAATGTAGCACTGCACATTTATGAAGAGCAAGAGAGTCAGATGTGGGGTTCGAGCCTGACTTTGCCATCGACTGTGTGAACTTGGATAAGTCACTCAAACTCTCTACGCTTCAAGTTTTAATCAATAAAGGAATAATAACCACTACTTCCTAGGGCCCTTGTAAAGATTTGTAAGAGAACACATGCAAAGTGTACTCAATATGTATCTGAAATACAAGCACGCATACATTCTAAAGGCAACTCTGACAGCTGTTTTCAAATAAGAAACAAATCAAGTGAGAAAATAAACACCCTTCGAGCAGCAGGATAAATAAAACTAGAAAGACATATGGTATATCGGACGACATCTGAGTAGAGAACTTAAAGCCTATTTGTTTTTAACACCTAATCCATGATTAAGTGCAAAAATATTGGTAATTTTTTCAGATCTCCTAGGAACCCAGAATCTCAGAGGAGGATCCCTTAGAAATCCAGGATCTGGGGGAAAACTCAATGTTTCAGGTCCTTGAGACGGTCAGAGAAGGATCACACAATGAGACTGAGATGGAGTATCCGGTGATGATTATTAGGGCGAGTAGAAATTGAATACTGAGACCCTGAAGCCAAGAGAAGAAAGTGTTCATGAAGTCTGGAGTGGACAACAGTGCCGAATGGACTATAAGGACTAAAAGAACGGAGAAGTGAACATGTGGATTTCCGCAGAGGACGATGATGAAACGTGGTGGGAATGGCTGAGTGGTATATGAGGGCTGCAAAACTGGAAACAACGACTTTATGTAACTTTTCTATTTCACTAGAGCAGTTTAAAATGAAATGGGGCAGTAACTAGTGGGCCACCAGAGGTGTTTTTTCCTTTCTTCTTTTAAGATAAGAGATGCTAGAGGCAGAAACTAACAGAGCAGTGAGAGAGAGAGAGAGAAGGGGGATGATCCCAAGAGTGAACAGAAATTCTCAAGAAGAAGACATAACGATGAGACATCTGGCCTTAGGTAGGAGCTGGGAAACTTTATTCCCTCTAGTTAGATGGGAGGTATAGTTTTATGTAGACAAATGCAGATATTTTGGTGGATTTGGAAGATGAGTGGATTTCTATCTGTTGGCTTCCATCTTGGACAATGGACAAGATATAAAAGTCAAAAGACAGAATTTCCCAGAGATGGAAAAGTGTTACCCATTTCCCCTGTTCTAGATTTCAAAGTTTTGACCTTGGGTTAAAATCTGCAAATTCTGAAAAAGGAAGAGTAGAATTTGCCTTAATTAGAGAACATTCTAATTGCTCAGACACTGAGCTGCTTGGATGAATAGCTTCTTTGGCGTAGACGCAATATAAATGCTTTGGGACAGGATAGTCTTGAATTTAACAGGAAAATTAATTCTCTGACAATTGTCCAAGTATTCTGCGGCAGCACAATGTGGTGGAAAGAAAACAGTTTGGGGTCAGACGCAATGAGGTGCACTCCAGCTTTAAAACTGACACACCTGATGTAATATTGAGTCAGGACTTCAGCTTCTCTGCACTTCAGGTCCCTACCTACAAATAAAATTATTATGGTAATGTGTTTCTAACATACTTGATGTGAAAATCAAATTATATGAGAATAACAATAATAATGTCCTGGATAGTAATAAGGGCTGTTACTTATCGGGTGCCTACTTTGGGACAATTATTCTAAACTCTACTCTCTCTATATATGGCTGTTGCTGAATCATGTCCCACCCCCCCAAATTTATATGTTGACGATCTAATGCCTAGTATATCAAAATGTGACTGCATTTGGAGATAAGGCCTTTATGGAAGTGATTAAGTCAAAATGAAGCCATTAGGGTGGGTTCTCATGCACTCTGACTCGTGTCCCTGTAAGAAGAGGAAATTTGGACATACACGAGACACCAGGGGTGAACACGCTCGGAGGAGGGGCCATGTGAGGACACAGGGAGAAGGTGGCCATCTGCAAGCCAAGGAGAGAAGCCTCAGAGGAAACCAACCCTGCCAACTCCTTGATCTTGGACTTCCAGCCTCCAGAATTGTGAGGAAATCAATTTCTATTGGTGAAGCCACCCAATCTCTGGTATTGTGTTATAGTAGCCCTGGGAGCCCTCTTTTATTTTGTCTATAAAACCTCTTATCCTTACTCCAACTTGACAAGATAAGTATTGTTATCCTCATGTTACAGACGAGGACGCTGACACTCAGAGAGATGAAGTGACTTCCTCAAGGTCACGTATGACAGGCAAATACTTACAGAGTACATATTAACTTTAGAAGCCCTCTTAAATTTAATCATAAAAAACTGAAGTCATGGAAACAGAAAGTTTAAAAAAAATTTTGTTTCTCATAACCACGCTCTTAGATTCCTAGTTTATATGCTCTGATTTCATAGCTCTTTGCTGTTGTTATTTTCAGAGCTCCTACACCACTATCTCTTCAAGGTTTATTAGAATTTTTAAACATCCTTCTTATTGCACCTTTTATTGGTCTCTCGTTGCAATTCTATCATTCAAACTCAATTAACCAGATTGTTTATTCTCTCGGCCTTTGTTCCCTTCTCAGCTGGGATCACTTTAGGGGGTTGCAGCTTGCCAATTCTGCAATGAAGTGCTTAGATCAGAACTTCGAGTGGGACCCTGTTTACTGGACAGCGTTGCAATCGGATGACACCATGGCGGGGCAGCCTGGGACCTCATTCGTGGCTTGCAAACATCTGTGCTCTCTGCTTTCCCCCTGCAGCGTTTCACTTCCATTAAAAGTGGAGCCTCAAATCTCCCTTGTGCATCCATGCCTGCGTACTGGGTGACTTCCAGTCGAAGGGTCAATAAATATAATTAAAAGGCTCACTCAACTGGATCTCATTTTCTGAGTGTCTTCTCTTGGAGGGCCAACACTTTCCATCTCATAAATGGATTTTTTTTTAAAAAAAAAAAAAACATGAGGGCTTTGAAAGGTTGCAGATGTCCTCAGCCTATTGATTTGCATAGTTGAATGTCTGGCAAATTGTAGTCCGGGGGCTTTAGACTCAACTTTTATATGTGAAAAGTGGTCCCCTACTGAAGAATTTTCACCCACTCAGATCTCCTCATGGACAGGTAATAATGATCATGACTCATCAGGAAATAATGTGAGAGAAAAACAGTAGTAGCCCCAGTTTCTTGAACAACTATCGTATGATGGGGGCATTTCTTTGTATTCTTATATACTTCAGCCCTACTTTTCCTTTTTCTTTTTTTTTAGTGGGTATTTAGTAAGAACATCATTTTAATATAAAGCTCAACAACTAGGTAAAAAATATCACATGTCCAGCTTCCATTTTTTAAATCATCTAGTGTTTGTTTTTATAATTGTCATAATATGCTGAACCCTTGATTTCCTGAGGTAGTCTTTCAGACAGTTGTATTGTTATGTATACAGTAAGCAGCCACTTGCCAAAGGTGGCTGGTAAGCCCCTGAAATGTGTCTAGTGATGTGCTTTAAGTGCAAAATTCACATTCAATTTCAAAGACTTTCAGAAAAAATGTGAAATAACTCATTCATAGTTTTTATACTGATCATACGGTCTGAAATGAGAATATTTTGGATATATTGGGCTAAATAAAACATATCACTAGAATTAATTTCACCAGTTTCTTTTTAATGTGGCTACTAGAAAATTTAAAATGACACATGTGGCTCACATATTTCTGTTGGCATTGCTACTTTATTTATGTTTTTTTGAGTAGTCTCTGCAAAAAGGAAAGATGTTTTTTATTTTATTTATTTATTTTTATTATGTTCAGTTAGCCGACATGTAGTACGTCATTAGTTTCTGATGTGGTGTTCAACGATTCATTTGTTGTGTATAACACCCAGTGCTCATTATAATACATGCCCTCCTTAATACCCATCACCCAGTTACCCTGTCCCCCTACCTCCCTCCCTTCTGTAACTTCTTCTACTAACCCGGCAAGCTGCCAATTATTACTTCTCTCTCATTACCAAGGAAACCAAAGCTTGGTGAATTTAACTAATGTATCCCAGGTTTCAGAACTATAAAGTGTCTGAGATTGCCTCTCCATCTCCAAGGCTCATGTCTTCTCACTCTATTAAATTTTCTCTCACCCAATCATCACTGACATTCCAAAAATATGAATTTTCTTTAAAAAGTTACCCTTTGAAACTTCATTAAGCTGAATGTTGCTTTCTTACACCAACAGTCTGAACTGCTCTCCTGTTTTAGAAGTCTAGATGTTCAGTGATCCTTTGAATTATTGGTTTATTGCCGTATCAGTCAAAAGAAGTGACAGTATGGTTCATTTTAAAAATTTCTTTTGCGTCTGAGGTTTTGCCAAGATCTGTTTATCGCTGTCATGTGGAAAAGGGAAATATGATGAGGCTTGAAACATTCAAATGTGATGTTTTCCTTTTCCCATTCAAATAAGGGCCAGCAACAAATCAAAAGGCAAGATTTCATTTTCAGTGATTGACTTAGACAAACTAAAGGCTGAATAAATGCCAGGTAAATTAGATGTGATGACTGCCACTTAAAATATGTGAATCTTAATGCTTCGGGAAGGTAACAGATAGAAACAGATCTTCTATCAATACTAATGGTAACATCAAGGATCATGATGATGGTAATTTGGTTTGTGTTGCCTTTTTCCTTCCCATCATCTCAAAGCCGTCAACAGATATGTCAGAGAGCAAAGACCACAGCCTGACAAGTCCAGTGAGCACCATCGTGCTGGACCACTGTGCCCAATCGCCAACGAGCAGCAGCCCCTCGAGGAAGCGCTGCTCCTTGCCATTTGGTGGAGACTGCAAAGGAGAATTCAGTCAGATGCTTGTTGCCATGGGGATAAGAGTCAGGAAAAGACCTGTTCAATGAAAACTGGTCTCCCAACATAAAACCCTTCCCTTTAGATATAATTCTCTTCGGGCTCTCTGGGGGCCAGGCTGAAAATGATTTGCAAAAAAGTGAGAAATCAGAATGAGTCAGAGCACAACTTTTAAGCACATTTTTAATCGTTAAGTCTTACCGGATTTTTGTTTGAAAAATATAAGGTGGTTATTAATGAAGGAATAGCAGCACCATCAAGTTTATACAATTTTGATAGCTTAGCAGTTAAGAGAATGAGACTGGGATTCAGAGGCTAGCTTCAAATCCCACACCTGCCACTTATTAGCTATGTGGCCTTGGGGAAGTTACTTAACCTCTTTTGTCTGGAGTCATCTCCATTGTATGATGGAAATAATAATATTTAGCTTAGAGAGCTGTTGGAAGAATCTAAGAGCCATAATGAATATCAAGCATATTTCAAATACCTGGTATGAAGACAACATGAAAAAAGTCGATTTCAATATTACAATTGATTATTAATATCATTATAGCTTTGTGATGAGAAGAGTCGGTAATAATGTCATCAGTCAGTTAGAAAGGTAGTCTTAGAATATGCACTTCCGAAGATAATAAGGAGGATGGGAAAGAGTGAAGGGTTTGAGTGATAAGAAAAGGACCTGTGCAGGAATGAGTCTGATATAAATAGGTTTGTTTTGGAGGTGGGGTGTTTTAAAAGAAACTAAACAGAACATTTTTTAAAGCCACACCGTAAGATAGTAAAGTGGAAGTCACAGACGAAAATCAATATGCTTTGCCAAAAATATAAATAAGAAAATCCATCAGCTGGAAGAAGCATTGCTACGATGAGCATGTGGCTTCCATCTGGAAGAAAAATGCTAGAAAGAAACTTAATATTCATGACTGACACATTTTCTTTGTACTGTCAGTCAGCTGGAACCAAAATACACAGCTGGTTAGAAAGCCCATCTCTACTTCATGTTTCATCTGATGACCTTATACATCAAATCAAGAATTGTGGGCTGAAACAACACTCTTCACCTAGTTGTTGTTGTTGTGTGTGTGTGTTTTTTTTTTTTCCAGAGGATGGTACGGTGACCAAAATCTGCCACAATGTAGGCTGTTTCCTTTCTTCACCATTCAAGTTCTTATCAGAAATCAACACCAGAATTCAGTACTGTAAGTCCACTGATCAGCCCAAGAAATAAGGGAGAAAAAAAAATACACACTTGGTCAAGTACTTATTTGCAGTCAAAGTAATTTGTCAAACGGAAGATTCATTTTTGTTTTCAGAGCGCTGAAGATATGTAGAGATATCTTAAAATACATTCTTTTTGGAGGTTTGGCCATAAATATTCAGGAAATCTAAATATTGGAAAGACTCTCCATTGTTAAAATATGCCTATTTATATATAGATTGTAAATTTCTGGAGTCAGAGCCCACCTTTTATTACACAGTTCCCTGGTATTGTTGTCTGCATAGAGGAGTATTTACCAGACAGCTCTGCACACACATAGAAGTCATGTGCCTAATTGTAAGTTCAGGGCTATACATTTTCACAAAGAAGATGAGTGTCCAAAGTTTTACTGTTTAATCTATCATCAGAGATTGAAATAAAGGAATTGCACTTAAGGAATGACACTGAAGTGTTTGCTCTCAAGAAAACAAAATCAGTGGCCATTGCCATTTGGCTTAGTGGAAAGTGTCCTAATTGCAAAATCAGTAGAAGCCAAAGTAGTCAGGTAAGTGCACACCTAAATCTTCCTCGAGGATTCTAGTCCTTCCTTGCGTGTCATATTCAATCCAAAAAATAAAATATTTGGGTGATGATGAAAAACTAAAATGAAATGCATTATTATCTTTAAACAATATTTTATGAAGGAAGGAAATCTTAGAACCGTAATCATACCCTTATTCCCTCTCAAGGGATTACTTCAAACTAGCATAGAAGTCCTAGAGCATTGCAGTGGAAATAAATTCCTCGCTCTCTGGTCTTCCGAGAATTGATTGCTGATTTATGTATCTTTGCTTGCTATGGTATGGAGCCGACTGTAAAGATCCCTGGATGACAAAGTGTGGTTGTGATCCCGCGGTATGAGAGATTTAATTAGACACCCAATGTGCATTGCCTAATGATGGCTGTTTAAATTATCAAGGTGCACACCGCAATTCTCCAGCCCACACACTGGAAGGAAGCATGAGGTAAAAATTCAATAAATCCCCTTTTGACATAATGGGATGCAGGGAACTATCATGTTATCTTTGGCGGGCACACAACTCACCACCTCTCCTTCTCTAATATCTGGGCCGTTTTGTATTTCACGGATGATTGCTGCTTACTCTCTGTCTCTCAACTTCCCGTTCTGCTCGCCATCACATGGATCAATTTAACACCTTGGCTAATTTCACCCCAGAATAATGTTTCTGTTTATAGAAGTCTGGCCTTTGTGGCAAGCAACAAATACCCAGGAGTTTCCAGGGACACAAGGACAGGGGATGCTGGAATGAGGGGGAGAGCCTCTACAATCAAAAAACAGCCCCCATTCCGTGTCTTGTCCGACCGCCCCATGCCCCACCCCCAGGAATCGGTGATTAGAGCCCTGTGCGCACAGTGGAACCTCCCCATGTTCCCCATGCAGCCTGTTGGAGTGGGAAGGCACACAGAGGGCACTTCAGCACCGTCACTCACGGACTGTAAGGTCAAGAATGATGTGCAATGGATCCTTTCGAGCCAAGGTTGGGGCTACCAGGGTACATCAGCAAGACACAAACTCACTTACTTTCTCAGACCAAGTGATCTGTTTTTATTTCCCTCCATCCTTCTAACTCACCTGGCATGGACCACACATGACCAAAAGGAAGCAACTTTTGGTCATCTCGACAAATCGGTGTGGTGCCAGGAGGGAAGGAAAACTTGCTGATTAGAGAAGGATTGATGACGACGAGTGTTTTCCAGGTATAAACCATCTGGGCAGGTGTCTTTTAACTAAGATTAATAAACATATGGCGCTGCAAGGTTCTCATTACAAGAGGCATGATAATGGAGAATCAAAAATTTCTCGTCAAACTGCCAGGCTGCCACAGAGCAAAAATCTCTCCAGATAAACAAAGCCATGCCAGCTCAGATAGGAAAAGCTGCCCTTACCGCACCTGAAATATTATGTCCAAGGTAAATAGTCCTCTTTGTTTCTGGAAAAGTGAGCATGGAACAGAGGTCTCTTGGTCCATGCCAAAATACAGATTATAAAATTTCTTCTCAATTGGCAATCTGTGCTCATATGGACAAAGCAACATCCTGGTCTCTAAGTTAATGCCTGAAGCCAAATATGGAGCTATTTTCAAGCCTCTCGCCGGAAATGGGTGGCCAGGGAGCTGAACAGATCAACAATTTCATAGGATAACTGCACAAAAGTTGAAGACCACGGTAACAAATATAGGAGGTGTTCCATGGAACACCAGAGGGGAACATACGTGGCCAATTCAAAATTTCGTTTCTCCCAAAATGTCAAAACAGGCCAGGGCTGTAAGTTTCCAGGGAACCATCTGAACCACGGTTTGCGTTTCAAATTTAGGATCAACGTGTATTTCCATTTCACAGCTCACATGTGGCAACCCATCACTGAACATTCATTTAAATCTTGCTGTGAAACTGTGGGCAGACTGTTTTCAAAAAGACTACCAAGGGCTCGGAAAACAGAACATCTAATCTCCTCGCCCACAAAAGATAATTATTAATTTTTCCATTTGCTTGAACTTTGGGTTGACTGACCCTTCATTTTTCCCTTGAGATGTAGGATAATGTTTGTGATACCTACCTGTTAACATACATATGGTATAGTGTGTGTGCTGTTTATAGATAAATAGGTAGTAAGACTCAGGGAAATAATAAACATATTATTTCGCCTTATAAAACCATTATGTTGATAAAAAGTAGACAGGCAAACCCCTCACAAGGACTTCCAGGGCAACATCATTAATTTGAAACAATTATCCGGAGCAGTCTGTCAGAGATCTGCAATACAAGACTAACGAATGGCATAAACTATGAAATAAAAGCAGATCAAAGAGAAGGACAAAGGAAGAGGTGGTCAGGGTCATATTGTCAAGGTAAAGGCACTCCTTCCTGATCTACCCTGCCCACGAAATAAAGTTTTTTAACATAAGAATGAGAATGGGTGTTATTTTCCCAGATTACACTTATCCTTAACCCTTTATAGCCTGACGTAATTATGGCAACTAAACTTTATCCCATGTGTCCAGTTTGAGGGCCTGATGTGGCTGCTTGGACCCCTGAGCTGAGAAGGTTTCCGAAGCTGCATCTGGGTCAAAGAGACCAAAGATAATCACCAAATAATTCCCTCTGTGGCTACAAGATTGCAGATGGTGATTACACATTATACACTTGCCATGACTCACCTGGTGCCTAATAAGGGTACTTATTAAATGTTTATTATTGATCATAAAGAATGCAACATTAGTGTGCAAGATGCCAAAAAACCAAAGGTCAGAGGTTAATGGATGGTAAGGGCAACAAACACTAAAATTTAAAAAAAATGGAATTACGTCAAACTAAAAAGCTCTTGCACAGTGAAGGAAGCCATCAACACAATGAAAAGACAAGCTACTGAATGGGAGAAGAGAAGGTATTTGCAAATCATACGTTCAATAAAGGGTTAATATCCAAAAGACATAAAGAACTTACGTAAGTTAATGTCAAAAACAAATATCTATTTTTTTAAAAAGTCCAAGGATTTTAATAGACATTTTTCCAAAGAAGACATAGAAATGGCCAAAAGTATAGAAAAAGGGTTCAACATCACTCATCATCAGGGACATGCAAATCAAAACCACAATGACATATCACCTCACACCTGTCAGATAGGCTAGTATTGAAAAGACAAAAAAAAAAAAAGACAAACCAGTGTTGGTGAGGATGTGGAGAAAGGGGAGCCCTTGTATGCTGTTGGTGGGAATGCAAACTGGGGCAGCCACTCTGGAAAACAGTATTACAAAATTAAAAGTAGAACTAAGGTACTCTTCAGCATTTCCACTTCTGGGTATTTATCCAAAGAAAATGAAAATACCAATTTGATGAGATATATGCACTCCTATGTTCATTGCAGCATTATTTCCAATAGGAAGGATACAGAAGCAACTTAAGTGTCCATTAATAGATGAATGGATAGAGAAGATGTGGTGTCTATATACAATGGATTATTGCTCAGCCATAAAGAAAGATTGAAATCTTGCCATTTGCAACAACATGAATGTACCCAGAAGGTATTACGCCCAGTGAAATAAGTCAGACAGAGAAAGACAAATACCCAATGATTTCACACATATATGGAAACATGCAGTCAGGACTCCATAAATGCTGGTTGGATTTGAATCCTGAGTTACTTTTCAAGACTTCCTAATATTAAATACTGAGTTAGCTCTTGGGAATGATTTTACGTTTTTCTTTCATTTGCAACAATATTTATAAATAGGTGCTGCATATACTGTAGAAGCGGTGTGTGCGTGTGTGCACGCGCGTGTGTGTGTGTATGTGTTAGAATCTGATTATGGAGTTTGTTTCCAGAAGACAAGCTTATAATAAACCACAAGACTTTTTTTTAAGTATTTATTTTTTAAAAAAATATTATATTTATTTATTTGAGAGAGAGAAAAAGAGAGAGCACAAGCAGGGGGAGCAGCAGGCAAAGGGAGAGGGAGAAACAGACTCACTGCTGAGCAGGGAGCCCGATGTAGGGCTCGATCCCAGGACCCCAGAATCATGACCTGAGCTGAAGACAGATGCTTAACTGACTGAGCCACCCAGAGGTCCCTTATTTATTTATTTATTTATTTATTTATTTAGAGGGGCAGAGAGAAAGGGAGAGTCTTGAGCAGACTCCTTGCTGAGTATGGAGCTGGACAAAGGGTTTCATCTCAAGACCCTGAGATCGTGACCTAAGCTGAATCCAAGAGTTGGATGCTTGACCAACTGCACCACCCAGGTGCCCCAACACCATGAATCTTTTTTTTTTTTGTAAGATTTTATTTATTTATTTATTTGACAGAGATAGACAGCTAGCGAGAGAGGGAACACAAGCAGGGGAAGTGGGAGAGGAAGAAGCAGGCTCCCAGCAGAGGAGCCCGATGTGGGACTCGATCCTGGAACGCTGGGATCAGGCACTGAGCCGAAGGCAGACACCTAACGACTGCGCTACCCAGGCATCCCCCAACACCATGAATCTTAAAACACAGAAGTATTTGTCCGCTGAGGGGCCAGACTGTGGCAGTGCTTATCACTGAAGAGGGACATATGATGTTTCCACTGCTCAGTCTGACACTTTTCTAAAAAAGATGAGACGATTGGAGTAGGAAAAATTGCAACTCAGAATTCTTACCAAAGCGGATTGTTCGCTTGCTTTCTTTTGCTTAGGACTAGACATTGTTGTTGCTGGTTTCAGAGCCCATGTTTAGCTTATCTGACTTGTTGGTTATAGTTTTGAGTTGGAAAACATGACACAATTTTTAAAAGTCTTTCTTGAGGTTCCAGCACTGGCTAAGATGGGTTAAGCAGACCTTACCCTGTGTCCCCTACTAAATACAACTCAAAACCTTTGATAGAATACATGCAACAACTATTTGAGGATTCAGGAAAATAAATGATAACAGGCACTTTGGGAAAGGAAGACAGATCTTGACATACCATCAAATCAGTGGGGACTTTCCTAATGATCTTGCCTCTGGCTCTCCTGGCATGGACTCAAAAGCAGTCTGAAACATCCGGAATGGCACACTGGTTACAGGCAGAAAAATCTCCAACGGAAGTCCTCTTTTTATTGTTTGAGGAGTGGGAAAGAGACCCCTGCCCTGTGGGTCAGAGAGAGTGGGGAGAAATATGTTTTGTTTTGTTTTTTGTTTTCTCTTGCCCAAGCTTCCAGACAATCTTAGGGTTTTGGTAAGAGCCTAAAACTCAGAGAGGGGGAACATTTCCCTCTGACCATAAGAACTGTGGTCCTAAGGGCATGGGGGAGGGATCCCTATTGCTTTTGTTTTGCTATTTGGCCCCAGAGGTGGATGCAGTTATAGGAAGTTTATGACAAAGAAACCAAACTAAGCCCTGGGTTTCTCCCCAGCGTGCCGTGAAGGGGCGTCCTTGAAAACAATAATGTATAAGGGAGATCCTAGAGATGAGGTGCCAGAGAAAGTGATCTCACAAAGCTGTGTATGATCTCATGAGCTCACCGCCAAGCCAGGCACAGGTGGATCTGAATCTAGACAGCTTTCCAAAGCTTGAGGACTGACATATGAGGTAGATGATTGCCCAGGTCCTGGACTGGCTGTGAGGAAGCCCATATATGTGACAGATCAAAGAACACAGCAAAGATTTTTAAAAATGAACTAGCAATAGGGCCACAGCTCACAGAAGGTGGGTAGGAACTTTTGGCCTGAACATAATCTGGTTAATTGCCTTCCAAACAAAAAATCAACATTCTCCATACATTCTCCACAGAGTCTTATAATATGACATCCAAAATGTGTGGGGTACAATCCCAAATTACTTAACATGAGAAGACTCAGGAAAATGTCAACATCTTTCAAGGAAAAAGACAATCAAGAGATGATAACAGATATTGTCAGATGTCAGAAATATCAACAAAGACTTTGAAGTACCTTATTATAATCATGTTCTAAGAAGTAAGAATGAATATCATTGAAATGAGGGAAAAGATAGAAAGTCTCAGCAGAGCTATAGAACATATAAGGAATGACCAAATTATAAGTTTAGAATTCGAGAATATAATAGCCTAATAATAAAAACCACCAAGTGCACTCAGTAGCTGAGTGGTGATGACACAGTGAAGTCAGTGACCTGAAAGAGTGACGGGAGGTATGCAGTCTGAAAAATGGAGAGGTAAAAAATTGAAAACTTGAACAGCGAATCAAAGACCCATGAGACAACACCAGAAAATATTTATATTATCAGAGTTCCAGAATGAGGGGATAAAGGGTGGTGCAAAAATTTGCTTGAAGAATTAATGGCTGCAAAAATCCCTAATTTAGTAGCAATAAACTTATAGATTTAAGAAGCTCATAAATCCCAAACAAGACAAACTCAAAGAAGTCCATACCCAGATACATCAAAATCAAACTTCTACACACTAAAGGTGAAGAAAAAAATCTTGAAATCAACCAGGGAAAACTGTTGCATTATATATAGAGGAAGAACAATGCAAACAGCTATGGGGGTCTCATCAGAAACCATGAAGGCCAGGAGGCAGTGCATTTTTTCAATGTTTAAAGAAAAGAATGTTAACCTTGAATTCTATATCCAGCAAAAATATGCTTCAGAAATAAAGAGGAAATAAAGACATTTTCAGAAGAAAAATTGAGAGAATCCATCAGCGGCACACATGCTCTAAAAGACAAAGATTCTTCAAGGGAAAGAGAAATGACATCAGTGGGAAACTTGGAACTTCAGGAATGATGGAAGAACAACAGAAATGGTAAATATCTGGTTAATATAATGGACTGTTTTCATCTTAACTCTTTAAATATAAATGATGGTTGAAGGCAAAAATTAGGATGTTATCTAACTGGAGCTTCAATTTATACAGATTGTGATGATATTGAAATGAATAGTGAGAACAACATAAAGGGAGAAGGGCAAAAAGACTTTCATGACAGTAAATTTCCATATTCCACTGGAAGTGATAAAATAATAACTATAAGTAGACTATGAAAAGTTAAGTACATATTTTGTAATCCCTAGACAAACATAAAAAAAAAAAAACGCAAAGAGAAATTTTAAAATTCAGTAGACAAACTAAAATGGAATAATAAAAGATATTCAAATAATCAAGAAGAAAACATGAATGAGAAAAGAGAAGAAGTAGAGCCAAGGGAACAAATAAACAAATGAAAACCAAATGATAAAAATGGCATACCTAAATCCAAGCATATAGTACATCAAATGTAAACAGGGCACATATGAATTAAAAGTGAAAGATTTATCAGAATGTAAAAAAAAAAAGACTCAATTATATTACAACCTACTTTAAATATAGTGGGATAGGTAATTTAAAAAGATATCCAGGTAAACACTAAACGAAAGAAAGGACCAGTGACCGTATTGATTTCAGGCACAGTAGAATTCAGGACAAAGAAATTCACCAGTGTAAAGGAAATTCCATAATGATTAGAGGGTCAATTCACCAAGAATATATAACAATCCTCTATGTGTATGTACCCAAAACATAATTTCAAAAATTGTGAAGCAAAAACTGTTAGAACTGAAAGGAAATTTGATAATCACAATTCAACACTTTTCCCTCACCTATCACTATGACAAGTAAATAGAGAATCAGCAAGGATATAGAATTGAATGACATCATCAACCAATGGATCTAATTGACATTTACAGAACACCCCCAAAAGAACAGCAAAGTTGTATGCTGAAAACTACAAAAGGCTGTTGGGAGAAATCAAAGAACTAATAATTGACCTGACATACCATGTTCATAGAGTAGATGACTCAATATAGTAAAGATACCAATTGTCCTCAAATTGATCTTTGCATTTAATGCAATTCCAATAAAAATCCCAGGAGGATGTCTTGCAGATATAGGCAAGTAGGCAAGCAGGTTCTAAAATTTAAATGGAAAGACAAAACGGCATAGTCAAAACAATTTTTAAAAAGCTAGGTTAATGTTGGAAGACTCATACTATTTGATTCTAAGACTTACTATAAAGCTATAGTAGTCAAGACTGTGTTGTTTGGCAAAGGGGTAGACATGGAGGTTGTGGAACAGAACGGAGAACCCAGAAATAGACCCACATAAGTACGCTAAACCAATTTTTGAGAAAGGTGCAAAAGCAATTCAATGGAGGAAGAATAGTGTTTTCAACAAATGGTATTGGAGGGGCGCCTGGGTGGTTGCTTGGGCATCTTACTCATCATTTCAGCTCAGGTCATGATCTCATGGGTTATGAGACTGAGCCCTGCTTCAGGCTCTGTGCTCAGCAGGAGTCTCTCCTTCTGCCCCTCCCCCAATCTGCATGCTCTCTCTCTAAAATAAATAAATCTTACACACACACACACCCCACAAATGGCACTAGAGCAATTGGAAATCCATAGACAAAAAAAAAAAAAAAAGAAGAAGAACCTTGACCTAAACTTGATTTCTTATACAAAAATTCATTAAAAAATGGATCATCACTAAATATAAAACATAAACTGAGAAAACATATAGAAGAAAACATAGGTGAAAACCTTCTTGATGTTGTTGGGTTAAGCAAAGAGTTCTCAGAAATGACACCAAAGGCACAATCCACGAGGGGAAAAAGAAATGGATAATTCGAGATCATAAAAATTGAAAATTTCTGACAGTGCAAACAACACTGCCAAGAGAATGAATAGACTAGCTACAGGCTGGGGAAAATAATCGCAAATTACATGTCATACAAAAAAACCCAATTACAAAATATATAAAAGAGTCTTATCATGCAATTGTAAGACAAAAACCTCAATTTTTAAAACGGGCAAAATATCTGAACAGACAGTTTGGTAAAAAATATAGAGAGATAAAAATAAACACATGAAAAGATAAGGAAATGCAAATTCAAACCAACTGAGATGCCATGACACACATACTAGAATGGCTAAAGCGAACCAGTATATACATATGAACATACGTGCGTACACCAGTGATAAGGCCGAGGGCTGGTAACGGGGGAGCAGCTGTCATTTTCACACACTGCTGCTGAGCAGGCCAACTGGCACAGCCAACCTGGGAAACGTTTTGGCAGTTTCTTACTAAGTGAAGCATGCCTTTATCACTCCTTTGGTAAGAACGGACTGACCCAGCCATCGCATGCCTCCACAGTCACCCCAGAGGAATAAAAACATGTTTTACCAGAAACCTGTGCACGATGTACAGCTGTTGAATCCATAAGTGTCAAAAATTGGAAACAACCCAAATGGCCATCAACAGGTGAACAGATAAACGGTGGCACGTCCATACAATGGACTGGTACTCACTGACGACATGTAACAATCATACACTCAGCAAAGTGGATGGTTCTCCAGGGAGTTATGCTAAATGAATAGAAGTCCATTTCAAAATGTTAGCTACTATATGATTGAAGTTATGCCATTCTGAAAAGGTCAAACTCTAGTGATGGAGAAGAGATCAGTGCTTACTAGGGGTTGGATTAGGGGAAAGGTTCCACTTAAACAGCTTAACAGATTTGAAACCGTTCTGTGCTCTGGCTGTGGAGATGGTTACAAGAATCTATCCATGTGCTAAAACTCACAGAATTGTACATCTTTTAAAAAGTCGATTTTAACTGGAGGGTGTTATGCTAAGTGAAATAAGTCAATCAGAGAAAGACAGTTATCATAGGGTTTCACTCATACATGGAACATAAGGAACAGTGCAGAGGACAATAGGGGAAGAGAGGGAAAACTGAATGGGAAGAAATCAAAGAGGGAGAGAAACCATATGAGACTGACTTTGGGAAACGAACTGAGGGTTGTGGAAAGGGAGGTGGGTGGGAGGATAGGGTAACTCGGTGATGGACAATAAGGACAGCATGTAATGTGATGAGCACTGGTGTTATATGGAACTAATGAATCATTGAACAGTATATCAAAAACTAATGATGTACCATACATTGGTTAATTGAATTTAAGTTTAAAAAAACTCAATTTTACTTTATATAAATTTTTAAAAGGCTTTTTTGATCATATGTCAAACTTTCCTAAGTGTGTAATGTTTTCTGATGCAAGTGTGTGTGCATTTTGGCAAAGTGTCGGTCTCCATTCTCTGTGCAACCGTCAGTAGGAGATCCTTACAGTCTAATGGAAGGCACACACGCTTTGGGGGCAAATCAGAATTTGAATTCTCGCCTCCCAAATTTATCTAATTATTAGTCACCGACTATATGCTAGGTATGTGCTGGGTTCTAGGTATAGAAGGGCAAATAAAATAGATGTTTTGACAACAAGACACTTAAAATCTCATGCTGAATTCAAGCAGTAAGCAGATAAACATGATAGTAGATAAATAAAAATGGTTACAGACTGTTAAGGGCTATCCAGAAAATACACAGGGTGATGAGCTACGGCAGACTGAAGGAATGGCCGAGAGGACATTGAGACCTGAAGGATGACCATGAAGCATCCGTGCAGAGCGGCAGGAAAAGAGGCGTGCTTGCGGTAGGGAACAGTGAGTGCCAGGCAGCAGAGGGGAGAAAGTCTCTGGTGCATTCAGAGAACAGTAAAGATGTCAATGTCGCTGGAGTGCTGGGAGGAGACACAGAAGCTGCCACTTCACGGACCATCAAAGGACCATGGTATAGTCTGGCTGATTTTCATTGCAATGAGCAGCCATTGGTTTTTTCGGTTGTTTTTTGTTTCTTTAAGCAAGGGAGCAGCCATGACCTGGTCTATGTTATTGATGGGACCTTTGGAAAATTCTTTTAACTCTGAATCTTGGTTTCTGCATATGCCAAACGGGAGTAATACCCACCGAACAATACTTCTGTGAGAAATATACCTGCGTGTGTGCGTGTGTGTGTCGAGAATTGTGCAGGTTATAGCAGGTGCTCGATAAGATATGGGCTTCCCTTTTCTCATTGTACCTCTTTCTCTCTGTGTATGTGTACCCCTTTATTGCTTTTCTGCTTGTGTGAGATTCTGTCTCTTTTCTCCGCCATTCTATCTTTCGTTGAACTCCGTGTGACCTTGGAAGGAGAATCTAAGCAAGTCCTCTTGGGCTAGCACAGTCAAAGCCTCTGGTTCCTGCTCTCTTTGCCCACTTGCAGCTCAGATTCAATTTGGGTGAACCATATGAAGCGGCTATGTTGGTAGATCATAACTGATTGAATTAGGTTGAACCAATTTCAGGGGACTGAGCTTTATAGCACACGAAAATGTGACCCTCACGGATCTCTGTGATTTCTTCATCGGCTGTAGATTAGATTATTTTTGAGACCTATTATGGTTCTAAAGTCCGTAATCAAGCCCATGTTGATCAAAGGCATAGTCTTTCTCACCGGTAGAAGTGAGCATCCAGCCCTCCCGCAGACTGCCTCGATCACTGACAATTTTCTGGGAGGCTCTTTCCAGAGTCACAGAGCCGATATACAAAAGAGCTTTTCCAAATACTGTACTTTGTATCAAAAGCATTCAATCCTTGTTATCTTTTTATTAGGAAATTTTATGGTTTCATTGCATGAAACACTATTTCTATCACTTCCTTGAGGATAAGCTTGATAGAGGGTACAACGGAATTAGAGAATCAAGTCTAACGAATTCAGTCAGTTGATAAAGTTCTAGTTTTTTGTGTTCAATTTGAGGCCCCTAATTTATAGTCCCTTGAGGATAATGTGTAACATCTATAAAACGCATTTTGAACAATGCTTTTTAGCCCACTAATCAGTTGTTTGAAATAGAAATCCATTCTCCACTGCTTTCCAAGCACAGCCAATTCCATGAGCAAGAATAGCATGATTGTGCGTTAGCTGAACGCTCGATGTTGAGGGTACGTGTACGTATAATACTATAGTGAAGCATGACAAAATAATGCTTGACATTATTTGAGTAGAATACATTAAAAAAAAACAGATAAAAATTGAAAAAGTTACAGATCTCGAAAGCTCATTTCCTGAAGACCAGAGCACAACTCCTTCCCTTTTCTTCCGCTCTGTGCTCTGTCTGCCTAACCCCACTTCCCAAAGCACCGACTTTCCCCAGACAGGTCAGTTAAGCAGGTCATATTCATTTCCGAAGGGTTTTCATTACCACCATTAATCTTTCCCCAGATCCTCATGAGGAGGTAAAGCAGATATCAAAACAAATAAATATGCCACTTATTTATTCATATCAAAGCTCCTTTCTTCTCAGCAGGAAGTGAATGTTGGCCTCAGTCTCCAATCTCCCATTAGTGATGAATCAAAGGACCTCAGCAGGGAGAGCTTGAAAATATTAAGGTTTAGGAGGCCTCCAGGGCCCGGCTCTCCTCTGCTTTTTTTCCTGAGTCTGTCTTTCTTCGGGGTGTGGTCATCAAGCTCGCTGGTAAGTGCTGGGGTGTTGCCTGGTGGGAGTTCAGAGTGAAGATCAATGACACAAAAAATACAATGATTTTAAGGCACCCTCTTCTTAATCCAATCAATAACAGCTTTAATGTGATCTTGTGATGCAAAATTCTTCCACACCTCGCCCTCGGGCTCTGCTTAATCTTGTCTCCTTTTCCTGTTTGAGATCTCATGGCTGAACACTGTGCTGCTTAATCTTCCAGCAAAAGGAATTGCTTTCTATTGTCTCAAATTCTCTGCAAAGACTCAGTGACTCCATCCTGCCCATAAACTAAGATATCACTGCCCAAACTCCTCAAAGATTCTTCGTTCTTTCACAAGAGAAAAGATATAGCATTTATGTGTCTAATACCCCACGGTTACGGGGCATGGTGGTGGTAATGGGTTGTGGGATTCACAATTTCCTAATAGAAAAAGAGAAACTGTTTTGAATTTCAAAGCCAGAGAAAGAAATGAAGACAAGGTAAAACATGTCAGAGATTGCTGCAGCCTGTAGGACACTAAAACATTGGATAAAAAAATGAAAACTTCAGCCAGCTTTCGTGATGTTTAGCTGGTAGGGTGCTGACGCCTAAATGGGACGAGAGGATAAAGAAGGCACAGTCATAACCCATATCAGGCCGGTCAGGACCCAAAGACTAGCTACAGCCATTGGTTCCTAAGAAAGAGGTGATCCCAACACGCAGCCTTTGTGCATTGAGAGTAAGAACTCATTCAGCGCCATCCATTCTGTCTTTATATTTTTGCATCATATCCACCAATTCACCTAAGCCTCTTTGTTCCTTCAACCAATAATGTGTTCCATTTCGTCCTCATTTGAGCACATGGTTTGAAATAATTTACTCAGCTTACTTATAAATTATCTTGGGTCTGGAGTTTCTGCCTGTTCTTCCAGAGGAGAATTTCTGGCCTTTCTCAGGGTTTATCTTTCCTACCATAGATAGTTTCTGTGCATTTTCTTTTTCTCCCTTCACCACAGGGACCCAGAAATTTTAGTATTGAGGTATTTAGAGGGCTTCTCCTCCCTCCACTTAGAAGGACTGATTTTAAGCAAATCATCAGATTAGCCTTATTCAATAAACTTCCCAAATTCCAAATCTCCCTTTGTATGCCCACCATTTTAGAGATGGCCAGTGGCCACTCTGTGTCTCATGGCCACACATCTATGTGTAAGGAAAGACACTAAAGCTGGATAAGAACGGAGGAAATTCCTTTTGCCTGGCAATGATGTGACATGTTCGTGGCACCCATTTTGGAGAATATGGAGAAAACTGGCAATCCTTAACTCTGGGATAATTTTACTGCTTTCAGTTTCTTAAATAATTCAGTGGCCTTCTTCGCTTGAACATCAGCACATATAACCAGAGGAAACTTGAGGCAGCATCAGGGCTAGATTGACTGTGTTCTGTGAAGAAAAGCATCAGACTCTTGAAAAACAAACAGTGTGGCCAAGACAAGCTTGAAAGTTCACAAGCAATATGGATGGTAATATATCACGAAATATGCCTTAAATTTCTATTTATTTCCCTAACAGATTTCTAAGTTATCTACAACCATTCCTGTTCCACATGAGAAGTTTATATTAAGGCTATGTGGATATTGGACACAAGATAATTATTTGGGAACATATTTATGAAAATAAGATTACTTTTTCAGGGTTTTAGTCCATGATTTTTCCTTCAAGGTTTGACAACTGACTAATAATAATGCCAATAAACACCAACAATAACATATTTGTCATTCCATTATAATAGCTAAGTGGAAGCAATTTTAGCTAAACATGATCATCTCTTGAAAACAAGATTCGGATTTGTGAGAAATGAAAAAAAGGTTCACGTTTTCCCTAATAATGGGAAAGAGATTATTTTTGAGGCCCAAAGACAGCATAAGTTGTTTTGAATTGGGCTTCATCTCATTATTGATATGTTTTCATTTGCTGAACTGCAGCGGAGTTATGATCTTCTCTGGTTTCCTGTTGAGAGTTTTATCTTTCCATTTTTACAGTGTATGCTTTTTGAAAAGGGTAACTACCAGGGCAATTTGTTTAAGAAGATACAGCTACTGCATATCAAGATCACTGAGACACTGTTATGAATACACGACAGCCTTTCCTGAGAACAAAGCTTTGTCCTTGGCTCTTCACCTCTGATAGCATTTTGGAGCATTTGGGTCAAGGCTGCTATGTACAGTTGGGTAGGTTGTTCACTGCACAAGGGCATCCAGCCAAGAGATAAGGGGGCTGAAATCTGGCCCATGCTTCACTTGCACAGCTGTGTGTCCTGGCATGGGGCTGCATCCACCTGGAGGAAAGAGTGCCTTTTCCTAATTCTCACAGAGGCATTTATGCACTCATGGCAGCTTTTATTTAGCTTGGCAACTGACACCTAATAAAAAAACTCTCACATGTTAAGATTAATTTTGCTCTGTAAAGTGCAGAAAGAAGAGACTGCCCCCACAAACAAGATATGGGATTGTCGGTATGGAAGGAAGAACTCCTCATAGTGAGACAGACCTAGCTCTTGACTTTAGGATAAGCCAGAACTCCTTCCAGACTGTTTCCTTATCAGTAAATCAGATGTACTAATGTTTACATAGCAAGGTAAAGTGTATCCTATACTGGTTGGTACTTAACAGGCCTGCAGTGCTCAGTGGTAGTCTGTGGTTGCTGCTGCTGTTTTATTGTGCTGGGATGAATATCTCTTCCTTCCCCCCATTTCCCAGTTAAGATTGTCCCTCTGCCGGCATCAGCTCTCCTATACATAGATGTGTGGCTGGGAACCCTCGGAAGGCAAGGACACAGCTCAACCCCACTCTGTCTTCTGTCTCCCGTCCATACGCTAAGATGGGGAAGCAGAGCCTTTGACATTTCCCCAGAGAAGCCAGGGTCCTGCTGCGGAGGAGCTGACTTCTCATCCTGGACTAGGGTTCTCAGGCTGAGAGGAGTCTGTGAACTGCTATAAGGATGGGAAACGTTTGAGGGTCCGTGAGCCTCCACAGTTCTATGAGGAGTGGGTCTCCAGCATTTGCTCCATTCTGAAAGTGCCTCCCACCCCAAGGTTAAGACCTTTAGCTCTGGACTAAAGAGAAGGGGAAGGAGTAGGGGAAGACTCGTTCTCTCTCACTCCAGGAAATGGAGTTCTGACCTGGAATGAATGTGTCAAAAACAGCCCTGTCCAACTCTTCGCCTCTTATTTATCCCTTTCCGTAGGACTTGGGCTGTCAAACCAAGGCTGCTGGTTCTTACTGATGCGTGGTAATGGCCCCTACCTTGAGCAGAAGCAAACACTTGGCATACAGTGTCAACAGTATGGACTGCTGTGTTCTACGTGTGCTGTCGGTCCTCTGCATGGGTCCTTCATCTCCACTATCGACATTCTCTTCCAAGATACGTATTTACTTCTACTTGGTCTATCCATTTGCCCTCAGTTCTAACTGCTAGCATTCCAGATCTGAGCCCTGGCTTAGGAATTGTGCTCCATGCCTGCCACTGAGACCAATTTCCATGCTTGCCCTCTGCCCACCCTGCTTCCTAATCTTGCGGTTCTAATTCTTTGCCTTAGTCTCCTGCTCTAAGCACAGGCTTTTAAAATTTATCATGTTATTCAGCAATACATTCCAATAACCACATTTCCATTCTGGGATTGGACAATAGGTCATCGAAGCCTGCAGTTTATGATTCATCTTGGCTTCTTCCCAGTACCTCAACTTGAATTGCAGTCTTGGTGAGCTAGACAAGGATTTAAATGTCCTTCCGAAAAAACGAAACAGTGTAAGTCAGATCGGAGGTTTTAAATAAAGCAAATACACTTGCTTGATCTTGGGGCCAGTCCAAGGGTCAAAGAGCCGTGTGTTACGTCACCTGTGTTCATGGATCTGCCCTCACGTTCACTCCTACGCCGTGAGTGGGGCACTCCACTACTCTACGTTCTCATCTCTCTTCTCTGTACCTCCTGCATTTTCAATAAGGATCACATTTATCCTTTTTTTTTTTTTAAAGATTTATTTATTTATTAGACAGAGAGAGACAGCAGGGGGAGTGGGAGAGGCAGAAGCAGGCTCCCAGTGGAGAAGCCTGACGTGGGGCTCGATCCCGGAACGCCGAGGTCACGCCCTGAGCCGAAGGCAGACGCTTAACGACTGCGCCACCGAGGCGCCCTAGGATCACATTTATCCTTGCATGGAAGCTCTGCTAGCTCCTCACCCTCAGACAGTCCAAGCCCCCGATTCACTGTCTTCTCCCAAAATGCCCTGTAAGTTCAGATGCATTTTTCACATTATTGTCAGAACAATCTTTTCAATATGCAACTTTGATACAGCTGTTGGCTACTCCCAAAAGTTCCAGTAACACTCCATTCCCATAGAACAAATTCCCACAAGGTGAATTCTGCATCTATTCCCACAGAAGGAATTCTCATCCAAACTTCTTCCATCCCTATAGAACAAACTCCACACTTCTCAAGATAGCATTCGAGACCGCAGTCTTTAGCTGGGAGGACCATGCTTTTGCCAACCATAACGCGGAGGGATGGCCTGCTTATTGAATGTACATCCCATGCCCGTTCATAAATATCAAGGTACCTATATCATTCAATGATGCACCTGTATAACTTGCTGCTTTCTGGCACCATGTGTGGCCCATGAAGATGCTTAATAAATGTCATTCTATTTCCTCATCCCTGTGTCCTGAGGACAATTTTTCAATATTTAACTCCAACACAGAATCTTTGATTTCTATTTATATTTGTTACAAATATTTTTATATTACAATATTCTGAGTGTTTGATGACCATGGCTCAACAACCACATGGCTTTTTTTTCTTTTTCTCTGAGGTCCATTTTCTTCCTCTGACAAACATATTATCACTCTCCTTGTTTTTCTTTAACTGTGTTGGCTTAGAGTACAGAACAGCACTGGAATCTACCATCCACGTTTCTGATATGTGCTGGAATTAGGCATCTCACAAATCCTACTAACATAAAGCAAACCTTTACCTCTCGATGGTGAATCTTCAGTTTGGGGATAGGTAAGGGGCCAGCAGCAGCTGGTCTAAATAGCACCAATTCTGATAGCCTTGCTGAATTCCACTTCCATCTTGGGTCCCGCTCACCTTGATGAGAGTGGCCTGCACCCATATCTTGGCTGCAAATGTGTGCTACTGTCTGTATATGACTCTGGCTAATGCAGGAACCCAACAGTCTTTCCCTGGTATCCCTTAACAAAGCAAGGCTGCAACACCATGAAATAAAACAAACAATAAAGACTTTACCAAATATGAAAGAGGAACAAAAATACAAGAAAGAAAGAACAAGAAGCCTAAACTTGGTCATGATTATACCCCATAAACTTGTGGCATTTCATGGCTGGTCCTTCGCCGTTGCTGTTCGTTGCCCCTCCTTGTCGGAAGTAGAGGTTAAGGGCAAGATGGCCTCCTTGCAAAACACACGCACACACACTATATAAATTATATAAATTGTACTTCCCGGTAGTCTTGTCTAAGGTTGGTACCTAATCTCGTGAGGACTTTCGTTAGTCAAGCTGGGGTTATGAGTATCAAAAGCAATCATGTCAAGATCTTCTCTAACTGTGTGGGAGAGGATGGAATGCCTTCTGTGTAGCAGGACAAAGCTGCCAACATCTTGGGAAGGCTTGGCACCTTGATAGAGGAAGCTATGAACATTTGTTTATTAGAACGTTCCTAAAATGCACATATGCTCTCTGGGATTTGGGGCTGGAATCCTTAGGTTTCTACTCCCTGAACCCCTCAGCCATTTTTGGTCTGCTTATTTTATACTTCTGTGAATCGTTGAGTAATTACCTCATTAGAATGCTTACCTAGGTTTCCCCAATTCTTTCAAATGCTGACTCTTGCCTCTAATGAACAAGTTCCCCTCGCTATCTGAAAGTAGGGTGTTCCTATGAAAATTTTCATAAGCAAGAATGGCCTAAAACGAAGAAGCAATTATCACTAATTTTTATGGGAAAAATTTTAAGCATTCCTGCTTAAAAATCACTACTCTTAAGCTTTTCTGATACTGTAGTGCATATCTTGCTAATGGATGTGCAAAGGAAGTCGAGATAAAGCACAGATGTTCACGGACTCAAGTTCAAAGCTCTGGTGGCTGGATGCCCAGAGGCTGAGTGTAGTTCCCAGGACGGAGCTAGGTGGTGCCACGCTGGCTGCTTGGCTCAGAGCGTGTGCGGCCCCCATAGAGATGCTCACTGCAAGACCTATTTTCCTGTTTGGCTTTTTTTTGGTAAAAGTGAAAATCCTCTTTGGATTTCTTTCAGTTAGTGAATACACGTACCAATGTAGGTCTTTTCGTAATGCAGACTTTCGAAAAGTGGGGCGTACGTGTAACCTCGAATTTGCTGATCTAACCATCCATTCTGCCAGTGGATGAACTACCATCTACAGCACTGCCTTCCTTTCAGAGACACACTAATCAAGAACACGTCACCTCATCCAGTCTACTCTTGATGGCGTGACCAGAACACGGGCGGAAAAGCTCCCTGATGACCTCAGATGCTAACTGAAGCTTGATACAAGTGAGTACTATTTCAAACTTCTGACTTCTGACCATTATGAAAAAATAATTAATCAATCCATAATTCAATACCAACCTATTGAGTACTCACTGTGACACAGAGTCTAGTAGGTTTTTTTTTCCCCCTGATATCTCCTATTTCATCCCCACCGAGAAAATCACATGCTCTTTATTTTGCATTATAGTTTTTTT